>NW_025383516.1:0-9048 GCF_016433145.1 Gracilinanus agilis
CCCCCGCCCCATGATGGCTTCAGGTTCACTCAGGAGCAGCCACTTCACATGACTACAGTTTTCATTTCTTCATCTGGGAACCACCCGTTCATATCGTTGGGTGAATTGTTTATTTGAGCAAATCTGGCTCCATTCTCTATATATCTGAGCAGTGAGAGATAAGCTGGGGGTGACAGCGCACAGAGCACGGAGCCTGGAATCAAGAAGACCTGAGTTCAAATCCAGCATCAGACACTCACCAGGTGGAAGATCCTGCACAAGTCCCTTCACCTCTGTCTGCCCGAGTTTCTTCATCTGTAAACCGAAGCTAATAAGAGCTCCTGACTCCTCCCAGGACTGTTATGAGGATCAGATGAGATAAAGCCTGGTACCGGGGTATTCTACAAAGTCTCGTTTCCTTCCTTCAATGAATGCCCACCCCTCCCCCTAGATGGGCAGCTAGGTGGCACAGCGGAGAGCGTCAAGAAGACTCGTCATGAGCTCCAATCTGGCCTCCGAGACTTACTAGCTGGATGACCCTGGGCAAATCACTTCACCTGCTCACCTCCGTTTCCTCATGTCTAAAGTGAGCTGCAGAAGGAAATGGCCAACCACTCCAGGATCTTTGCCAAGAAAAACCCTAATGGGGTCACGAAGGACTGGCCACAAGTGAATAAGAAGAGCTTCCTATTACGGGTTCTGTGTTTATTTGTGGAACAGCAGAGCCTCCTTGTTTGGGGGAAGTGCTTCCTCGCTATTGTTCTTACAGCTCATTTAAGGAAATGTGGTTTTGAGCAAGTTAGTGGAAGCGACCCACTGACTGCTCAGGGACAATACTTGTAAGGGTCCTGAGCTTCACAGTGTCGGGCTGCTGGGAGCTCCAAGAGGAGTGGCAGCCACCTAATGCCCCTGCAAGGCGGGGGAGTGAACCCAGCCTCCAAAAGGAAAGATCTGCAGACCTGAAAGCTAAACGACAGTGAGTTTGCCTTGGATTCATGGCCAACGTCTAGAATGGTGTTGTGGAATGGATGGAGAGCGACAAGAGAGTCTGAGGTCACAAACTAAGCCAGAGAGGACCTTAAGGAGCCATCTTCAGTGACTGACCCAAGGTCACACAGGTGGCTTGGGTGACAGAGTCAACTTGAACCCAGGTCCTTGGAGTCCACACCCAGCATCCCTTTCAGGGGGCAAGAGCCACAAAACCAGCACCAACCCCATGACCAGGCGTTCCATGAAAAGCCACAGATGTTTCTGAACCAATCAGTGTCTAGCCAAGCTTCCTTTCTCTTATACCAGTAGCAGCAAAAAGTTTGAGCTCCAATTTATAGTTGCCCAACTTCGTTTTACTGGACTGGGTCCAGGGTAAGTGTAAGTGTTATAATGGTTTGGCTAAATAGATGAAAATGATAAATCCTTTATTTACAAAGTAGAGAAATACAAACAGGTAGAACCAATCCAACTATTGTTCCAGTGCTCGGCTCAGCCAGGACTTGTTAACCTTCAATCCGAATTTCACTCTCTCCGGAAGACAGGAAGGGAAAGCCAGCTCTCCACTCCCCGGAGTTCCCTCTAAGAGGCAGATCAAGACAATGACTGGAGCTGAAGGTGACTCCTGAGGCTGACCTTCTTCCTGAAGCCGACTTCCTTCTTGGAGTTCACTCCTCGCCTCCTTCACCCGCCTGCCTGTGTTTATGGTGGTCTCCTGTCCCTGCCCCTTTTCATGGGGGCCAGACACAGTTTCCAAATTGTCTGAGTTGTCACCTTTGGATTCACACCATTCAGAGTGTGTGAACTCTTGTTTCTGTTTGAGTTGGGGGAAAAGGTGGAGGGAGCTCTCCAAGTATCTTGCTGGCTTCTGCCTAGCATCAAATAAGGTGTGAACTCACTCAAAAGGTAGACAAAAGAGAGCTCATCTTCCTTACAATCCAGTGGGGTACTAAGTAGGGGTACTTACGTTATTGTTAAAAGTTTTAACTCCAACTAGGCAAAGAGAACCAAGAATTCCCTTTCACCTAAGTCAGTGGTGTGATGTGGTGAGGTAGAAGGACCAAGACCATCAAAGGGCCACCCCAGGGCATGCTGGTGTCGGCAAGTTTCATCCCACATTCATGCCATCCCTTTTGACCATCCACGGAACTAGGTAGCCCTGCCAGCTGCTCCGGTTAGCTTAGCACAAAGCATGCTGGGCTCAGGCTCAGGAGCCATCGCTCCGCACATTTGGACCAGGCAAAAGGCCGCCCAGAACTCGGGCTGCTGCGGCAGGGTGGGGCCCACCAAAGGGCCCCTGGGTTTTCCCAGTTTGCACACTCCGTTCCGCTGGGTCTGCCTGCCTGGAGCAGAGCCCGCCCATCCTGCTCCGGAGGGCTTTCTTAGAATCCTTTGCCAGTTTGGGTCACTGCTCACCTGAGGCCGGATGTGGACTCGGGTCCGACCTCCACGCCAGGAGGGCCACGATTAAGCAGCCCACGAGAGCCCCCACTTACCTGGTGCTGGCTGCAGACGGGGACGAAGGGTTCTAGTTTGAACAAAGGCGTTTTCACAAACAAGCCTGGGAGGTTCCGGCCGCTTTGCTAACCGCCTTTGTGGCAGACCAAAACGTTTAGACCTCCAGGCAGGCGCGTGGCATCAGGGGTGGCAATGTGGCCCAAGGCTCCCCCTTGGATGGTCCAGTCCTCCGCTGGCTCAGGCAGCAAACATTAAAGGGAGCGTCTGGACCAGTCCCGCCTGGCTCCGTGGCCAGAGTCTCCCAGTGGCAGGGCTGGCGAGATGGCGGAACGCTGGCTTCCGTGGTCACTGCTCCACGGCCGGCGCCACCCTGGGTTCCCGTCTGCTCTGCTTGGAAGCAGCCTCCGGCCAGCCACGGGCAGAGTCCGGAGCGATTTGATCTGGGCCCCCAAAGGACCCTCCTCTGGCTAAAGACATTCCTAATCCGATCCACGGCCCCCACTGCCACTCCCCAGCGTGACACGCAGCAGGCCGTCTGCAGGGCTCCCGGATCGCCCCATCCCTTGGCACCCTCTGCTGGCCATCGAGGGAGGAGCTTTGAGAGCCCCAGCCAGGAGGCCAGGCCAGGCCCCCAGACCCAGGCTCGCCTTGAAGGCGGGCCTCGGCTCTCTCACCCAGCATTGGCCCGGGCCAGGCTCTGCACTAGCCTCCGGCCTTCCTGCGCCAGAAGAGGAAGCTGGTATGTCGGCGATTAGACCTCTGGCAGCAAATATCTCTGGGTAAAAAGGAATCTGTTAGTGCCAGGGTGGGGGGGGCACCCCGCCGGGGGGGGGGGGGCTTGGAGCCATTTGCAGAGAGCTTCCACGCCCCCAACCCCGTGCACTGGGGCCCTTCCCTCTGCTCATGGTCCTCCTGCTGTCCAGCCTGCCTGCACTTAGTGGTTTACGGGGGCTCCTCTAGTAGGCCGAGAGCTCCCAAGGGAGACCCCTGAAGGGATCCCAGGAGACGCGGGGTGGGGGGGCACTGGAATGTAGCCTCATTTTCATGGCGGACCTGCTGGTGCTCTCTACGGCCAGTGGAGCTGGGGGTGGGGCTCCGAGGAAACGAGGGGAATGTAACGGGGTTCAGGGTGTCTGCAGAGGGCGGCATCGGCTGTTTGCCAAATGGCTTTTGATCCCGAGCCTCGCCACCATCCACACGGGGAAGCCCGAGCTCCAGCCTTCCTACCTGGCCCTCCCAGCCCAGCCTGGACTCAGCCGTCAGGGATCTTCCTAAAGCACGCAGGGGGCGGATCTCGTCACCCTCCCTCCATCCCCTCCACTGGCTCCCTATTGCCTCAGGATCCTGCTTGGCCTTCAGAGCACAGCGTTGCCTGCCCCTCCCTCCCCTTCCCCAGCACCTTCTCTTCGGTCCAGTGACGTGGCCTCCTGGCCGTCCCCCATACCTGAAACGCTCTCCCCTCCCCTCTGCCCAGTGGCTCCTCTGGCTCTCTTTTCCCTCCAGGCCCTGCCCCAGCACTAATCATTTGCTCTCTGTGCCTTTGTGCACGGGGGCTTCTGGAAGGCAGGGACTGTCCCGCTGTGCCTCGTGTCCTCGGGCCTGAGCACAGTCCTTGGCACCTGGGGGAGCACGTTGTCCCTCGTGCTCAGAGAGGTCGTCCTGGGGGGGCCTTTTGACTCGGGCACCAGTCGGTGCTGCCCAAAGTCACTGGCTTCGCTCTCTCTCCAGGCTCCTAAACCTGGTGCCTCCGTCCAGCCGGAAGTCACACCTCCAGACAAATCCTGGAGGGACAACCAACAAGGGAAGGAAGGAATGGAGCAGCTCGGAAGGGAGGCCCCAAGCCACACCTCAAGGCGGGCCACAGTGCCCATAGCAAGTGCAAGCCAAAGGGGAGGCTCAGAGCCCCTAGCCAACTCTGCACTGAGGACCTACACATGAGGCAGTTGGAGGTGCTCCTGGCCAAAGTAAGCCCAGAGTGAGGCCCAGAGCCCCTGCATAGACCCAAGGTGAGACCTTGAGCACCCCAACTCAGGAAGCTCACAGTGTCTGAGCCCTGCAAACCATCCACTGGCAACTAGGGGAAGAGGGGCGAGTGCCGAATGAGCAGAAGAGGTAGCTTTCAGAGTTCCCAGCCCACAGGGCATCATGCCATCTTGGAAGAAACTTGTAGAAACCCACACTAGAGCTGAGGGTAGCATCAAGGAAAAGCTGAGTTTTAAGAGTTAAAGGGATTTTCTTAATCTGTCTGTCTCTTTAAGAGGCACTGAAGTAGAATAAATAGCCATAACCGAAACTAGATGAAAGCCCCCTAGGTGCTTGGGGAAACAGCCAAAAACCACTAACTACAAAAGCTCCAGAAGTTTCATTTCAAGAACTGCAGGTCGCCCCCAAGTCTGTCGACATCCCCCACCCTGAGCTACATATTCACATAGCACCAACCCAGAACCCCAAACGTATATAATCTTTACTCTGACTATGCCCCCCTGGAACTCTTGCTGAGCTTCCCCTAGCGTGCTAGAAATAAAGACTTCCCTTTGCTTGGATTGCATTGCCTCCGTGTGTTCCTTGGGTGGTCACCTGCTCGGACCCTAACAGCAGGAGAGGGGGATTTCTAGGGAGAGCACAGCTGAAGATTCTGTTTCCAAGGAGACGAGGGGGACTTAAGGAAGGAATCAGTGGGCAGTTGGGTCTGTTTGGCCTCTGGATCTCTTGAGAGCAGGAGTCTGTCTCTTTCTCTGGGAGTTGACTGACAGTTGGGATAGAGAAATGGATTTAAGGAGTTTGAGGGTGTTGAATATTGATGTATTAGTGTAGATAGGGAATTAGTGGATCCATCTTAGGTAGTGTAGGCTAGATAGGCCTGGTCTGGCCAGGCAAGAAGCACCTGTCTTCAGACAATACTTAGAAGTAGTCTCTTAGAAATGTGACTTAGTATTAGGAATTTAGGTAGAGTCAGAGGCTATTCGAATAATCATCTCTCTTTCCTCCTCTATTTTCTCTCTGTACTTCTTCCCAAATGAAACTGAGTGTTTTATTAAACTGCTCTCCTCACTTTTTTTTTAAAACCCTTATACTTCGGTGTATTGTTTCATAGGTGGAAGATTGGTAAGGGTGGGCAATGGGGGTCAAGTGACTTGCCCAGGGTCACACAGCTGGGAAGTGGCTGAGGCCGGGTTTGAACCTAGGACCTCCCGTCTCTAGGCCTGACTCTCACTCCACTGAGCTACCCAGCTGCCCCCATGCTCTCCTCACTTTTGTCGAACTCCTACCACTTAACCCTTACAAGAGAGTGTCGCTGAGAACACAGCCTA
This sequence comes from Gracilinanus agilis, assembly GCF_016433145.1. Taxonomy (NCBI): domain Eukaryota; kingdom Metazoa; phylum Chordata; class Mammalia; order Didelphimorphia; family Didelphidae; genus Gracilinanus; species Gracilinanus agilis. The sequence goes on from NW_025383516.1 coordinate 5,736, forward strand.
CCTTTAAAAGAGAAGTCAAGGGGGCAGCTGGGTAGCTCAGTGGATTGAGAGCCAGGCCTAGAGACAGGAGGTCCTAGGTTCAAATCCGGCCTCGGACACTTCCCAGCTGTGTGACCCTGGGCAAGTCACTTGACCCCCATTGCCTACCCTTACCACTCTTCCACCTATAAGTCAATACACAGAAGTTAAGGGTTTAAAATTTAAAAAAAAAAAACCTAAAATAAAAGAGAAGTCAAGAAAAAATCTGGGAAAATGAGCAGACATAAAAAAAAAAAAAAAAGAGCACCAAACCATAGAAAAGTATGATGGAGACAAAGAAAAAGCAAGGCACAGACTCAAAAAAGAACGGTGAGATCAAAGCAGCTACACGTAAAACGTCAAAGAAAAATATGGACTGGTCTCAGGCTCTGGAAGAGCTCAAAAAGGATTTCAAAAATCAGTTGAGAGGCAGAGAAAAACTGGGAAGAGATGAAAGCAATGCAAGAAGAAAATAACAGCTTAAAAAGAAGTGGCTAGCTGGGGAAAGAGGCATCAAAATCCAATGAAGAAAAGAGTTTCATAAAAAGTAGAACTGGCCAAATGGACAAGGAGGTTCAAAAGCTCACCGAAGAAAATAATTCCTTAAAAACTAGATTTGGGCAAGTAGACGCTAATGACTTCATGAGACATCAGTAGAAAAGTAAAACAAAATCAAAAGAATGGCAAAAATAGAAGAAAATATGAAATATATAATTGAAAAAAACTGACCTGGAAAATAACTGATCAGGAGAGACTATCAAGGAACTATTGGGCTACCTGAAGGCCACGATTAAAAAAACAACCCTTTGCCTTGCTGGCCCTTGGTTTGGTCTCTGCTCCCCTCCTTGTGGGGCTCCCCCACCTTTAGAGGAGATCTGATAGATGGGGGTGAAGTGGCTGCCTGCCAGCAGATGGGCAAATGGCTAAAGGTCAGAAGCAAGGGCCAGCGGGGAAGAGGCCAGGTAATAGCCAATGACTGGCTGGGGAAGGGGGGGGAGGGTGGACTTCCAGCTGGAATCTCCCTTCCCGCCACTTTCTTGGGTCAACGTTTGGAAGCCCCTGCTATATGCCCTGCTCGCTACTGAGCAAGCCCTGGGGTTGCAGACCCAAAAAGGGACAGCCCCGCCCACAGGAGCTTCTACTCCAATGGCCCAAGAGGCTGCCTAGATGGGGAGGGGGCCACACGGCAAAGTAAACAGAGAGAATGCCGAGACATGTGGTGCGGCCAAGTCGGAACCCGGGCCTGGTCCCCAGCAGAGGCGGAGGAAGTCAGGCGGCACAAGGAGCCCCTCCTCCCTCTGCCCAGACTGGGCGCCACACGGCATCCCCAGCAGTTCTGCGGCCAGCACACGCCAAAGCCCGTTCCAGGAAGGCCAGTGGACGGGCCAGGCTGCTCCCTCAAGCTTCCAAAGGGCTTTCCCAGGCCGAGAAAAGGAAGGTGGAGGGCGGCCTCCGGGAGGCTGACGGGGCTCTGGAGGAAGAGACGGAAGGGAAGGGAGCGTGTTGCCCATCGGCAGGTGGGAGGCATCCCTGGGGCGCTGCCAGACTTGGCCTGCGGCGGAGTCTCCGGGGAACAGCTGATCTGGGAGCCACCCCTCCCCCCTTCCTCAATAAGTACCGAGGCGGCGAGCACAGGGGGCGCAGGGAGGCCCGGGTGGGGTGCAAAGGCAGACTGTGAGGAGGCCCCAGAACGCTGTCCAACTGCAGGGCTGCTGGAAGGCAAAGCAGCGGCTAAGCCGGGCACCTGTGGGGGAAGCCGCGAGCCCTAAAGCTGGGGCGAGACGTCGGCTGGGCCAGGGGGGCTGGAGCAGCAGGCGCAGGCACGGAGCCCTCCGAGAGCAGGAGGGAGCCCGGCGGCTGGCTGCGGCCACACGAGAAGTCCGAGGGGCCGGCGGGGGGCAGCCACCGGGGAACGGAAGGCCGCCGGCCAGAGAAGGGCCGCCCTCCTTCCAGCAGAGGCGCTCGTTTGGGGGGAGCCTCCGAGGCCAGGGAGGGCGAAGCCGCCCTCACAAAGGAGGCCCCCAGAGCATCCCCCCGGCGGCCGCCTGCGGTGGGACTGGGACCGGGACCGGCCTCGGAGCTCTCTTCCTTGCAATACTGGCTGCCACGTGGCACTGCGGAGGAGTGAAGGGCGACGCCCACACACTGGCTGAGGGAGGAAAAGCCAGAAAGGTGGTTAGTCCAGCGGGCTGGGCCTGCCCGAAGGCTTGTGCCTCCCCCCCAAACACTTTGGGGTGGCGCCGACCACCTCTGCAGGGGGCCTTCCCCGCCGGGCTGCCCGGCTGCTCGGCGCGTCTTCCTGGCCGCCATTTTCCGGGGGCCCAGAAGCGGCCCGGAGAGGACCCCGACGGCCCTTCCCAAGCGCCCGGCCGGCCGGCGGTTGCCCAGCCGCTTGCCGAGTGCAGCTGGTCCTCCGGGGCTGGGAGGGTGCCAGGGCGGGTTGGGCAGCGCAGGCAGAGTGGGCAGCAAAGCTCCCCTGGGTGGAGGCGGGCAGAGCCTGGCGCGCTGGGCCCCTCCCTCATTCGTGGCCCTATTAACAAAGGACGCTGGTGCCGAGAAGAGCCCCGGCCAGGCCCGGCCCGGCCCGGCGTCACTTTAACCTGGAAAACCGCATTCAGCCTGGAATCTTTCCCAGGGTTCCGCGCTCCGGGCCTGAATCCACCCTGGCGTGGCCGCCCCTGAGCTCGGCGGCGGCGCCACCTAGCGGCCCGCGGAGGGAGCGCCAGACCTTTATCGAGGGAGCCTGGAGGCGGATGGATGCTCGTGGTCCAGGCGGGAGGCGCCTGGGAAGTCTTCCCGCTCCCGCCCGCTGGGTCAGTCCGGGGCCCCGCCAGCGCTTCCTCGAGCCGCAGGCGGCCACCGAGGATGGGAGCGCAGCCCAGAAACGGGCCCGGCGCCGCCCACACACGCTGCCGCCTTATTCCATCGCCAACGCTCAGCCCACATTTATTAAGAGCCTACTGTGTGCCCGGCCCGGCCTGAGGCCTTCGTCCTCACACACGCACTGTGGGCAGCTGCCGTTCGTCCCCATTTTGCAGATCCAGAAAGTGAGGCTGACAGCGACTTGCTCAGGGCCAGCGAGTTCACAGTGATGTGGGCCAGGCCTGGAACCCAGCTCTCGACTCCCTCGGGAGAGGTTGGGGCTGCACCAAAAGGGCCGTTAAGGGCGGCCGCCTTAGCCCTTCCTCCAGATGGCGCTGGCCTCCGCCTTATCTCCTCCCTCAGCCCCTTTTCCCAGACTCTCTTCTCTGCCTCCCCACTTCCTGGGCTTCTGCAAGCAGCGCCCCCCCCCCCC
>NW_025383517.1:0-2993 GCF_016433145.1 Gracilinanus agilis
ACATTATATATTATATGATTATCAATAATTATCTAATTATAATCTAATATCAATTATTAGGACTACTATCATAATATAATATTATTAGGATAATTATTATTCTTATTCACTTTACTGATGACGAAACTAAATTTTAGAGAGATCAAGAGATTTGTTTAGGCTCCTAATGCTACTTTTTGAGGAACGATTTGAACTCAGTCTTCCCAACTTCAGATCCAATCCTTGGGACAGTGTCTAACACATAGTAAGCTCTTAATAATGGTAGTTGATGGACTGCTAATTGACAAATAATGTATCTAACATGCAACTTAACTGCTTATCTTATTGATAATAATGACACAGGAAGTGTTTTCATTGCTGCTGTTAATCCAATGTAGAAGAGAAAGGCGGAGTTGCAAAGTGAAAAGCTAGTTAAAATGGTGCCAGGGAACAGGTTTTGTATTTATGGACCACCACTTATGATATAGGAATGATGGGTTCTTGGTCAGGTCCAGCGTGCAGTTAATGAAGGCCGATAAAAATAAATTTCCCTGGGGACGTGTGAGCTCGAACATGATAGCTTTAAGCTAAAAATGAAGAAGGAGGGAAAAACTGCCCATATGGCTTCACCAAGTCAGATGCTACAGTGAGTCACAGGTGTGACAGAGGAAGAAAATGATCAGTGGTCAGGACCAGTAACTCACAGGAAACAATATCCAAGATGAGGGGCAGTAATGAAACTCATGACCTTGAATGTCTCTGTACTCTGTGCAGAGTACGGGCAGTAAACAAGATGAAGTAGAAAACTTAATGCAAGAAGGTATTTTTGACCTCATAAATATCCCTGAGTTGGTGGGGTATGATTCCTAACTGGACTATGGTGCTGGAAGGAAAAGATTAGAAGAAAGAGGGACTAGTAGAGCGCTGTATGTAAAGGAGGCATCATTATATGAAGAAATCTATGACCTAGGGTGCAGAGGCAGCAATTGATAAACATTTATTAAGCACCTACCATGTGCCAGGCAGTGTGCCAAGCACTGGGGGATACAAAAAGAGACAAAAGACAGTCCCTGCCCTCAAGGAGATTACAATCTAATGGATGTAACAACGTACTAATAAATCTTTACAAAGCAAGTTATATACAGAATAAATAGGAGATAATAAACAGAGGGAAGGTACTGGAATTAAGGGAGGAGTTGGGGAAGGCTTCTTGTAAAAGGTAGGATTTTAGTTGAGACTTAAAAGAAGCCAGGAAGGTCAGCAGTCAGAGTAGAGGAGGGAAAACATTCCAGGAATAGGCAACAGCCAGAAAAAATGCCTGGAGCTGAAAGATAGAGTAGTGTGTATGTGGAACAGTTGAAAACATTTGGGAAAATGATCATGGAAAGGAGAAATAAAAGGAATACTGTTGTGGGTGTTTACCACACTAGTAATAATAATGACAACTAGCACTTTAATGTTTAATATGTTATCTCATTTGATCCTATAGCATCTCTCTGAAGTAGATCCTAATATTCTTATTTCCATTTAAGGTTGCCATTAAGTATCTGAAGCAGGATTTGATATTGTCATCCTGACTTCAAATCCATTGCTCTGTCAACCCTGCCTCCTACCTGTCTATCTTGGAGGAAACATAACAAATTCAGGAAACAGATTTTAAGTCCAGCCTGGAGACATGATGCACTAAGGCACTTCAACCACTGGGAAACAAAAACATCTTCTCCATCCACTAAAAACAGAAGAGCTGAACAATTCTTGAGTCACTTTAATGATAATTTCTTTTTCACAGTCAGAGGAAGCAATAAAATCTCTCTGATGGATCCTGTCATGACTAATAGGGAGGAACTGATGGCTGAAGTAGAATTAGTGACAACTTTGGAAGGCAAGGACTCAAACATCTGAGAGTTCATGATCAATAAACAGGGCATGATATAAGCTCTATTCTAGATTTGGGAAGAGCAGATTTCACAGAGTTCAGAAAAAAACAGAGTGAAGAACCCACCAAGAGAACACTGTATACAGCAACAGAAGTATTGTTTGAAGAATGACTTGTGTATGACCACTTTCAGAGAAATAACTGATAAAGATAGAAACAAGCAAGACAGCAAGACGTATATCTTTTCATCCAAATGATGCTTTCTTTAATGGGAGGAAGGCAGGGACAGAAAGAGTTACTGGGATTTTTTTTCTAATATGCAAATAAATAAATAAATTAATAAATAAATTAAAATTTTAAAAAATTCTATAGGAGAAACCAATAAGACAGAGAGGACAGCTATGAAGCTGGGAGAAGCTTATAGTCAGATGATATAGGTTCAAATTCTACCTTGAAAGCTTACTCACTTTGTGATCTTGGGGGAATCACTTTACTTCTCCAAGACTCATTTTTCTCAACTGTAAAAGGAGGGGGTTGAATTAGATCCCATCTGGCTCTACATCTATTATCCTTTCAAGAATAAAATTCTGATGCTACAAAGACACAAATTATTCTGATGGGAAAGAAGAAACTGTCTAAATAGACCAATGTGTATGAACTGAAAATCCTTTGAACAGTTTTATTTTTATTGTTCAGGCAGCTAGATGAAACAATGGATAGAGTGCTGAACCTGAAGTCAGAAAGACTTATCTTCATGAATTCAGATCTGACCAAAGACATTTACTAGCTGTGTGACCCTGGGCAAGTCACTCAACTAACACGGTTGCCTTGTTTCTTCTTCATCTATAAAATAAGCCAGAGAAGGAAATGGCAAACCACTTCAGTATCTTTGCCAAGAAAACCCCAAATAGGGTCACGAAGAGCCAGACATGACTGAATAACAGATTTTTATTGATTAGTTTGCCTCCATCATGTACAACACCCCTAAAGAATTAACCAAACAATTAAAATCATAAAAGAGTAGTTACAATTAATAGTTCATATAACCTTATAATTTAGTAGTTTCTGTGTTTTCAAGGAAATATATATGCTTGGACTTTGATAAGTCAGCACCAAAATCAATGTAATATATATATAT
>NW_025383518.1:0-3095 GCF_016433145.1 Gracilinanus agilis
AACTGATGCAGAGTGAAAGGAGCAGAGCCAGAAGAACATTGTACACAGAGACTGATACACTGTGGTAAAATTGAATGTAATGGACTTCTGTACNGTAGATGATTCTCCAAAGAACAATAGAATTTGGGGAATTCGTATACCATTTGGGGAACCAAGGACAGGGGAGTATGACTGATTGACATCCATGACTACATGGAAATGAGAGGTCCCACCTACACTGACAGGATGGAAGCCAGAGACCAGGTATCAGGGAGTGGTCTACTTATAACAGATACTAAAAGGATAGTTCCTCTATGCCCAAAGGATTATAAAAGACTGCCTGCCCTTTGATCCAGCCATATCACTGCTGGGTTTATTCCCCAAAGAGATCATAAGGAAAAAGACATATACAAAAATATTTATAGCTGCGCTCTTTGTGGTGGCAAAAAATTGGAAAATGAGGGAGTGTCCTTTGATTGGGGAATGGCTGAACAAATTGTGGTATCTGTTGGTGATGGAGTACTATTGTGCTCAAAGGAATAATGAACTGGAGGAATTCCATGTGAACTGGAAAGACCTCCAGGAACTGATGCAGAGTGAAAGGAGCAGAGCCAGAAGAACATTGTACACAAAGACTGATACACTGTGGTAAAATAGAATGTAGTGGACTTCTGTACTAGCAGCAATGCAATAATCCAGGACAATTCTGAGGAACTTATGAGAAGGAAAACTATACACACTCNGACTTCTGTACTAGCAGCAATGCAATAATCCAGGACAATTCTGAGGAACTTATGAGAAGGAAAACTATACACACTCAGAGGAAGAACTGTGGGAGTAGAAACACAGAAGAAAAACAACTGCTTGAACACATGGGTCAACAGGGATATGATTGGAGATGTAGACTCTAAATGACCATCTCAGTGCAACTATCAAAAATACGGAAATAGGTCTTGGTCAATGATCTATGTAAAAACCCAGTAGAATTGCACATTGGCTACAGGGAGGGTGGGGGAGCATTTGAGGGGGGAGGGAAAGAACATGAATCATGGAACCATGGAAAAATATTCTAAAAAAGAAGATTTTTTTAAATAAAATAGATATAGATAGATAGATAGATAGATAGATAGATAGATAGATAGATATAAGGATAGTTCCTGCCGGTGTTGGTCTTCTTGTGAGTGGGTCTGATATACTAGGGAAACTTCCCAGACCAAAAGGGTACTTAGCATTTGATTGAGATCCACTGGTTCTGCCCAGCTAGGACCACTATTATTCAATATGAAATGGCTAAGTCTGGAACTTCCCTCGAGGGCACCGGGTGGGGGGGGGCGCTGAATTGGGGTCTCCAGATTTCAAGTTGACACAGGAGAACACTGTATACAGAAACTGAAAACTTTAAAAGTCTACATGAATATCATTTATTGTTACTATTCTTTTGAGGGATTTTAATCTACCATGGTAGAGGAGCGTCTGGGTAGCTATGGTGCAATGGATAGAGTGCCAGGTTTGGAGTCAAAAAGATTCATATTCCTGAATTCAAATCCAGCCTCAGACACTTCCTAGCTGTGTGACCCTGGCCAAGTCACTTAATCCACATTGTCTAGCCCTTACCGCTCTTTTGCCTTGAAGCCCATACACAATATTGATTTTAAGACCAAAGAAAAGGGTTTCATTAAATAAATGTGTATTTTAAGGTTTATAAAATACTTTAAATAGATTCTCTCATTTGATCTTCACAATAACCCTATAAAGTAAATGTTATTATCCTCACTTAATAGATGAAAAAATTGACATACAAAGAGAACAAATGACTTGAACAAGGTCACACTATTAATACATATCTGAAATTAAATTCAAAACCATATCTTTCTAAACCCGAATTCTACTAGTCTCTGCCTCAAGTTGCCTTTCTCACAGTGAGAAAGTTCTGGCCACTTAGATACTATTGATCAGCATCTGTGAAGTTTAACTAGATGGCAGACACTATGGGACATTTTGAGGCTAAAATCAAAATTAGTCGGGCAGACATTTGCTGGAGGGTTGAGTAAATCTGACTCTGGCTCCTCATCACCAATTAAAAAAACATGTTAATATTAAGTGCCTGATTACAGGTAGTAAAGGAAACATTCTATTCTTCCTTCAGTGACAAAGTGCTTAGACAGGATGCCATTCACTTTTCTAATATGCTTTAGCCCTTGGTCAACCCCAGAAGAGGCTATCACGGCCCTCCATCCCACCTTCGATCTTGAGCTTCAAGCTCTTCTCAGCAGACTCCAGCCTCCCCTTCTAAGCATCGGTCCCCTGGCCCCCAATGGCCCTCGTATTCTTGGTAACCAAAACCCGGTTAGATCCCCACCCACCTTGCCTTTCTGTCCTCCCTTCTTGTCAATGAGGCCCATAATTTCCATTCTATCAGATCTGGCCCAATTTCTGACCTCTCCCTTTGTCTGTGGTGGGTCAACACCCTTTCCTGGAAAAGCAACATAGCCTGCAATCAGGCTGGCCCCTGGTTCTAGGGACCTGTGAACTTCAGAAATCCTCATAAACTAACGGAGTTTGAAAAGGGACATTAGATTAGACCCCAAGTCCTCAATGCTAAATCCAGCACTCTTCTCACTATTCTAGATAGAAATACTTCTTAATCTCAAAGTACAAAGTTCTAAGACTCTTTTCATTTACTCTGAATTATTTATTTATGATTTCTTCCTATATGATTCATCAGGGAAGGAAACAAAGGAAGAAAAACAATGTTTAAGAACTAATTATAGTAGCTTATACTGGAAATCTCATCTCCCCAAGTTCAAATTTGTCCTCAGATACTAGCTGGGTGATCCTGGGCAAGTCACTTATTTCCCTCAGTTTCCTCAACTGTAAAATGAGCTGGAGAAAGAAATGCAAGCCACTCATGTCTCTGCCAAGAAAATCCTAAATAAAGTCATTAAAAATCAGACATGACTGAAACAAATGAACAACAAACATAATTATTAGTAAATTAGCCCTACAAAGTAGGTAGTACAAGCATTATTATCCTCATTTTACCAATGAGGAAACAGGTTTAGAATAGTAAAGAGATTTGCCCATGGCTGCATAACTAATAAGTGGCAGAAGTGGGA
>NW_025383519.1:0-6500 GCF_016433145.1 Gracilinanus agilis
ATATATATATATATGTATATAAAACCACTAGGTGGTGCTGGGGGAGTGTACAACATGTTGCCTGTTCCTCTAAATCAGGGATTCATAATTTGAGGCCTATAAAATTTAAAAATATATACATATATATATATATAGTTAACCATATACTTAGTTCTCTTCATAATCTTACATATTTTATTTTGTGCATTAAAAAATTCATTCTGAGAAGCGATTCATAAGCTTTACCAGACTGCCAAAGAAGTCCATAACCCTTATAAGTTAAGAATCCCTACAAAAGCCATCAGGAGGGATATATTTACATGCTATCAATCATCCACTGTTCAACTCCTATTTGGCAGCTCCCAGACTCTTAAGTCATCTAGAGGTGCGCATGTTAGTCTCTTGATCCCAGCTTCAACTATTGGAGTATAAGAGTATTTCAGATATATTCTTTATCAAATGCCACAACAAATGCATCATTATCTTAGCAAGCAATTTAATTGGATTAGATAGAATGCTAATAAAAGCATTACTAGCATTAGCCACAATCTTTATTTCATATGGTCTCCCAGAGACAGAAAACTGCTCTCTGTCTCTCTGTCTCTGTCTGTCTGTCTGTCTCTCTCATACACACACTTCTAGCCCAGAGCATATGATGAGAAAGTTGGATGTCTTTAGATTTCCTACTTCTTCACAAGAGATGACAGCTAGCATTTATATAGCACTTTAATACTTTACAAACATTAACCCATTTTATCCTTACAACAACCCTGTGAATGAGGTACTATTATTATTTCCATTTTTTAAAACTGTGAGATTCTTTTAAAATTTATTTATTTTAATAGCAAATTTCCTTATAAGTTTTCCAAAATTATATGATCCAAATTGTCTCCTGCCTTTCTTCACTTCTACCTCCCAGAGCTGGTAAGCAATTCAATCTGGGTTATTATACATGTATTATTATGCAAAATGTATCTCCATATTATTCATTTTTGTTAGTGAATAATCTTGTAAAACCAAAATCCCCAAACATATTCAAATAAATAAGTGATAAATCCTATGCTTTCATCTGCATTCCTATTCCAACAGTTCTTTCTCTGGAGATGAATAACATTCTTTGTCATAAGTCTCTCAGTATTGTTCTAGATCATTGCTTTGCTGTTAGTAGCAAAGTATATATCACATTTGATCATTCCTCCACAATATTGCCATTTCTGTGTACAATGTTTTCCTGGTTCTGCTCATTTCACTCTACGTCAGTTCATGCAGGTCATTCTAGCTCTTTCTGAAATCATCCTTTCATCATTTCTTATAGCACAAGAGTATTTCATCAGTTACACAATTTGTTCGGCTATTCCTCAATTGATGGACATCCCTTTAGTTTCCAATTTTTTGCCACCACAAAAAGAAAAAAACCAGCTACAAATTTTTTTTTACAAGCAAGTTTTTTCTCATTTTTAGAAATCTCTTTGGGATACAGACCTAGTAGTTCAAAGAGTATGCATTCTTTTGTAGCCATTGGGGAATAATTACAAATTGTCTTCCAGAATGGTTGGATCAGTTCACAACTCCACCAGCAATGCATTAGTGTCCCAATTTTGACACATCGCCTCCAACATTTATAATTTTCTTTTACTATCATTGACCAATCAGACAGGTGTGAGGTGGTACCTCCAAGTTGTTTTATTTTGCATTTCTGTAATCTAAAGTGATTTAGAACTTTTTAAATATGATTATATTGATAACTTTGATTTCTTTATCTGAAAGCAGCCTATTCATATCCTTTGACCATTTCTCAATTGGGAATGACTTGGATTCTTATAAATTTGACTTAGTTACTTATATATTTGAGAAATGAGACCTTTATCAGAGAAATTTGTTATAACATTTTTTCCCAGTTTGTTGTTTCCCTTTTAATCTTGGTTGCATTGGTTTTGTTTGTACAGAACCTTTTCAATTGAACATAATCAACATTATTCATTTTACATCTTGTAATGTTCTCTATCTTTTGTTTGGTCATAAATTCTTCCCTTCTCCATAGATTTGACAGATAAACCATTCTATGTTCCCTAATTACTTATAATATCACTCTACACTTAAATCATATACCCATTTTGACCTTATCTTTGTATAGGATGTGAGATATTGATTTAAACCTAATTTTTGCCATATCATTTTTCAAATTTCCCAACAGTTTTTATAAAATGGTAAGTATATTATCTCCATTTTTCAAAAGAGGTGTGTAAAGGCAGAGGCAAACAATAGTTAAGCAACTTGCCAGGGACACACAGTAGTGGCTAAGGCTGAATTTGAACTCAGATCTTCCTGACTCCAGATCCAACATGCTATCTACTACATTACCTCGCTGGCTGCCTGCAGTTAATTTATAACTGTTTACAATGGAATGAGATCACTGTGCTAACATTCATGATCATACCAGCATGGGAATATAAGAGCAACTTCACTCCCTCAATTGCTCTCCTGAATTTTAGAATTCACCATAATCTGATTATGCCTGATCATGTCTCTTCTGACACTTCCCAAAGATTGAAATGGGGGTACTGCTTTAAAAACAAAACAAAACAAAACAAAACAAAAAAACAACCCTAGCACCCATATTGTATTGTATGACTGTCACAACTCTAATGCTAGCAGCAGTTGGGTAAAAGGCAGAGCTCAAACTGCCATTTTCTCTCCATGGCCCAGTTCTGCTTTCCTTTCTTTCTTTTTTAAATTAATTTTTAAAAATTCATAATTTAACACATCAAATAAAACAAACTTTTCCATATACAAAATATAATAAAAAAAGGATTATATATAAAATTGTGCCTCTTACATACATCTTGGTTTTCCCTTTAAATATATAATAAATGCAACATGTCACTTTCAAAACTGTCCTGTTTGTGTTTTCTTCTGTCCTTCCTTTTATTCTCTTTTGCATATTAAAAAAAAGTTTTATTGATCTTCTTTTCTTTCTTTCTTTTTTTTTTTTTTGGCAACATTATCCATTTCCTGCCATAACCACCCCCATTCCCAAACTGAAAAAGAAAGAAAAACCATATCAATGTAATAAGTACGCATAATTCAGCAAAATAAATTCCCACTTTGGTTATGTCTAAAAGTGTATGTCATGTTTTATTTTGCATTTTGAATCTGCCATTTCTTTAACTGGAAGTAGGGAGCATGTTCCATCATCAGTTTCTGGAATTGTAGTTGGGCATTGTGTTGATCAGAGTTCTTAAGTTGTTTTCCTTTTCCTTTTCCTTCTCCAACTTCCTTCCTTCCTTTAAAAAAAAAAAATCCTTACCTTACTAAGTATCAGTTCTAAGGCTTATGAACAGTAAAGGGTAGGCAATTGATGTTAAGTGAATTGCCCAGGGTCATATAGCTAAGAAGTGACTGAGGTCAGATTTGAACCCAGGATCTCCTATCTCCACACCTGGTTCTTTTATCTACTAAGCCACCTAGCTGCCCCTTTGGTTGTATTTCTTCATAATGTTGTATAGATTATCCTTCTGGTCTTATAAACTTCATTTTTATATAAATTCATGTATGTCTTTCCAAGGTTCTCTGAAATCATACATTTGTAGTTTCTCATGGTGCTATAATATTCAATTACATTTTTATGCCATGACCTGGTCAGCTATTACCCAATTTATGGGTTTGTTCCCCCTTTCTTACAGTTTGGAGTTGCTACAAACAAATAAATATATATATATGTGTATATATATAAATTTTCTTCTTTTTATATCTTTTATGTATCGATCTAGTCATGGAATAATTAGATTTAATGAATAATTTAACTATTAATAGCTATCAATAATTTATAATCATAAAGATTTATTGTTAATTAATAATTTAATGGCTATTATTTTATGATTTATTTGGTATAGTTCCAAATTGCTTTCCAGAATGATCCAACTTATTCATAGCTCTGCCCTTAATTAATTCATAGCTCCCTGCATTAATATGTCTATTTTCTGAAGCCTCTGCAACAATCATTATTTTCTTTATTTGTCATCTTTGTCCATCTGATTGGTATGAGGTGGAATCTCAGAGTTGTGTTTAATTTACATTTCTCTAATTATTAATGATTTGCAACATATGAAAAATATGATTATAAATAAATTGTACTTTTTGGGAGAACTGTGTATTTCTTTTTTTAAGTATAATTGTCTTTTAATTATTTATTAATTTTTGAAATTTATTTTACTGTTTTTATTCTAATAACAAATTTCCACATAAGTTTTTTTCATGTTATATAATCCAAAATGTCTTTCTCCCGTCTTCACTTCCCCCTCACAAAGGTGGCAAGCAATTCAATCTGGGTTATACATGTATTATCATACAAAACATATTTCCATATTATTCTTTTTTGTAGAGAATAATCTTATAAAACCAAAATTCCAAAACAGTATACCCAAATAAACAAGTGATAAAGCACGTGCTTTTGTCTGCATTCCTACTCCAACAGTTCCTTCTCTGGAGGTGGAGAGCATTTCATAAGTTCTTCAGAATTGTTCTGAATCATTGCTTTGCTGTTAGCAGCAAAGTCTGTCACATTTGATCATTTTGCAATATTGCTGTTACTGTGTATAATGTTCTCTTGGTTCTTCTCATTTCATTCTGCATCAGTTCATGGAGGTCTTTACAGCTCTTTCTGAAATCATCCTTTCATCATTCCTTATAGCACAATGTGTTCAGCCATTGATGGACATCCCTTTAGTTTCCAATTCTTTGCCACCCCAAAAAGAGCAGCTATAAATATTTTTGCACAAGCAGGCCCTTTCCCATTTTTAAAAATCTCTTTAGAGTACAGACCTAGTAGTGGTATTACTGAGTCAAAGGATATGCATTCTTTATTAGCCCTTTGGGAATAATTCCAAATTGCCCTCCAGAATGGATAGATCAAGAATTGCATATTTCTAATCTTAGACCATCATTTTGAGGGAATGTCTATTGTTCTTGTAAATTTAACCAGCTTTTTCTATATCTTGGGTATCAGATCTTTATTGGAGAAACTTTCTGCAAAGATTTTTTTTATTGGATAACTTTTTCCCTTCTAATTTTAATTGCATTGCTTTAATTTGTGTAAATAAAATTGCCCATTTTGTCTTCCATGATCCTTTCTATCTCTTGTTTGGTCATGAATTCTTCAATGGAATTAATAAAGTATTTCCTTCATTTTTCTTCAAATTTCTCTGTGATGTGACCTTTTATGTCTGCAGAATATATCCATTTGGGAGCTTGTCTTGGTATATATTATGAGGTTTTGATCTACACCTCATTTCTTCTAGACCACTATTCACTTTCCCCAAAGTTTTTGTAAAATAGTGGGTTCACAATCCAGTAGTTGTGGTATTTGGGTTTATTGACCACTATGTTGCTGTAATAATAATAGCTAGCATTTATAATAGTGCCTTATAAATATTGTCTCATTTTATATTCATAACAAATCTGGGATTATTATCTCAATTTTATGAGGAAACTGAGGCAAAGAAAGGTTAAGTGACTTGCCAAAGCTCTTATAGCTTTTATGTATATGAGACAGAATTTGAATTCAGTTCTTCTTGACTTCATTCACTAATCCACTTAATTGTGCCTATCAGCCCATCAAATGAATTCAACTCTAGACTAAGGAAGCACCAGCAGTTGCTTTCTCAGTGTTTAATATGGTGCCTCGCACATAGGACATAAATTCTTGCTGACATCCCTCAGCTTGCCCATCTGTGTCTTACTCTGTCTGAGAGTGTAGCCTTAACTACTTTGCAGCTGCTATGTGCAAGGCCCTGTGCTAAGCACCATGGAAGACATAGAGATGAACAAGATACAATTCCTACCCACTGGAATCTATTAGGGGGCATGAAGACATGTACACTTCTACAATATGACAATACTTTAAGAATCAATGATTTAATAAGGGTGGTTATTTTTTCTAACAACAGAATAAAAACTTCTCCATTGTTTTTTCCCCTCTCAGTTAGTAGCCTTTATGTCTGTGTCCAAAATATCACCATTTTGTGGACAACCTGGCAAAGAACTTTTCTAAATTTACTCTCAGAAAACAGGCATGTAGTCTGTCTCTGGGCCCATACTAGCAGCCTTTCTTGTTTGGAAGACATTTCATAGATTGAAGCCTGCTGGCATAGCCTTAAAGAACCAAGGAGAAGCTCCTCACCATGAAAAGGCATTGGAGAGGGAAGACATCTACATAAATATTTCTAATCTCATTTCATAAAATTCTCTTCTTCACACATTCTATGAACTAGCCAGACTGAGGAAGTGTGATACAATAGGAAACAGGAAGATTGTCAGATGTGGGATCAGAGGATGTGAGTTCAAGTCTTGGCTCTACCATCTGCTATCTCTGTGTTTTAACTTTTCTGGAAAAATGAGGAACTTGGACTAAGTGATCTCTAAGGTCCTTTGCAGTTCTCAATATTTCCCTACTCTTTTACTTCTCCCCACCCACTGGGGGAGAAAGGAAGGAAGGAAGGAAGGAAGGAAGGAAGGAAGGAAGG
>NW_025383520.1:0-4591 GCF_016433145.1 Gracilinanus agilis
GGAAGAGACTCCCACATGGGGAAGTGGCACCCTAGGGCCAAGCCCCATTGGTCTTGGCCTAGTTACACTTCTCTCCCCAGCATTCCTCGGGCTGCCAAGGAGAAGCCTTGAGAGGGAGCCAGAGGTGTGTCTCATTCCCGTTCTGAGTGTCCGAGTCAAAGGTGTGCTCATGGAGGGGTGCACGAGGCTCCCTTGATCCCGAGGACATCCCCTTGGCCTAGTGCTCTGCAGGGTGACCTTGGCAAGCCGCTCTCCTTCTCCAGGACTCCGTTTGCCTCCTTCATATGATAAAAGGGCTGGTTTCTAAGGACCCTCACAGCTCCCTGGGGCCCCACCCTGCTTCATGGAACCCTCACTTCAGCCCCAGAATGCACTCGCCTGCACTGCTTCCTCTTATTGGACAGCTCCACTTAAGAACAGTCCCATTTCTCACTGGTCTGCCCTTGGGACTTCTCCATTCTTCCCAGCACAGGGTACCTTCCTTCCCCCTGCCTCCCCCTTCCTCCCTTCAGCTTTTCCCTTCCATAGAGTCTCCCTCATTAACATGGGGGCGAGGACTGTCTTTCTTTCTACTTGCATTTCCACTCCCTGCACTTAGCACAACCCTGGGCGCACAGTAGGTGCTCAATCAATTCTAATTGGCTGGCTAAAGGCGCAGATGTACTAGCCAATGGCCACTGACCCTACCCAAGTCCCTTACAAGTTTTGGGTCCATCCAGGAGGCTCCTCGGGGACCCAGGCCAGCAGCAGATGAGATGAGAACTCATTCAGCAATGACCCTGGATTTTAGGGGTGAACTTGGTATGTAAAACCCATGCTAGGTCTGAGCCCAGCTCCTCAGTGTCTAAGGGGGTCTAGGGGCCAGTGTGCCTGCAAAGGGTTTGGGGAAAATGGCTACTTGCTCTTGTATATCTTCCTAGGCAGTTTTCCTTTGTATAATCTTAACTGGCGTTAAAGGGAACTGGAGGACTAGTCTCATTGGTGGCTAACAGTAGGGAAATACAACCAGTGGGGGCTTGAGCAATGGCATAAAAAAAGATACGTGGGCACCCCCAGGCCCTTGAGAAAGGATAGAACCAACCTGGCTCTGGAAGAGTGAACTCGAGCCTACCTGTTACACACACCCAACCAGGTACCATAGATACAAGTAGCAGCTGTCTCCTGGCTAAGGACAAATTAGATCTCTGGACTTCTGAGAAATAGGGGTGGTGTCAATGGCCCCTGAAGCCACTTCTTGACCTAAGTCTCCCCTGGATCAATCCCCCAACCTCCCCCTCAGTCACCAGAGCTTAGCAGGAGAAACTCAAAGTGCAGACCAAGCAGGCCTCCAGGAGCCCATTCAGACCCTCCTTCCCTCCCCTTCCCATACGGCGAGAGACAGACACACACCAGCACCAGCGCTTTAGAAAAATAGCTGAATTTTAAATATATCTATAGACCAATGTCATACTGTTAAATACATATCTAATAAATAAATATAAATAGAAACTTGATAAATTATATTCTCTGTGCCTTCGGGGATGGGCAGGGATGGGGAGCTCTTGGGCCCTTGGACACATGCCGGCCAGCAGCAGTTCATCCCCAAAGCATCTCAGGATGCTTTCTGTCAAGGGGCAACATTTCTTTCGACCCCGGGGAGACATCGTAAGGGGATAGACCATTGGTGGGTGACCCCTTTCCTGGCCTGGGAGCCATCATTTTAGTATCTATGGGAGGGTAAGAAGATGAGAGGAGGGGAGGCCAGCCCTTTCGCTTGAGGCCCCTACTGGCCATATACTTTCCTGACATGCCCCCTGCCTCCAGTGCCCAAACCATACATTCCCCTTCGAAAAAGGAAGGCTCTTCTCAGGGGCCCAGGAGGAAGGGGGGAGGCTAAAGTCAGAGCCGCAAAATTGAACTGAGGTCCCCAGGAGGGAGGCTAAGGGGGTGGGGGTGGGAATAAGCCAGGCACTGGGCCCTGAGTCAAGTCTTATCATCAGACCCCTGAATCAATGGAAAGCTGGCCTCTGATTCAGAAAGAGTCACGGGGCACTGAGCTGTGGCCACCCCGTGACCCAAGTGGGCAGCCCTCGAGGAATAGAGAAGGTTGCTGGAGGAGGGGGGTTGAGAGGGCAGGAGGGAGTTCAGTCCAATGAGAGTTCTGCATCAGTCACCGTTTGGAGAAATGGTGGAAAGCTCCCCTCTTCTCATTAAAGTGCAACATTTCTAAGCCCAGAGTGGGAACCAGCAGAAAGGCAGAGAAGCAGGTGGCCCACTGGGGCCACCATCTCCTCCTCCATCATTCCTCCGGCAGCCTGGCAGAGCCCTCTGGTAC
The DNA here is from genome assembly GCF_016433145.1 of Gracilinanus agilis. NCBI lineage: Eukaryota > Metazoa > Chordata > Mammalia > Didelphimorphia > Didelphidae > Gracilinanus > Gracilinanus agilis. The sequence goes on from NW_025383520.1 coordinate 2,315, forward strand.
CCTGGAGGCTAATGTAGCACCACACCCTCAGGGTCACATCAGCCAGCCCTCCCTCGCCTCCTCTGCTCAAGCAGGGCTCTGAGAAGAGAACGTCTATCCCTATGGCTGTGGCCCGGGCTCGGAGGCCAGGTTTCTAGCACCCTCTCCACAGCCTGCATGAAGCGCTGGTACCCCCATAGTATCTTGCACATCTCCATCTTCCAGGGGAAAGGCGGATGGGTCGGAATGGACAGGGTCCCTCTGCTCCCGGGAGCCGGGCAGGCCGAGGGAGCCTCGGGGAGGGTCCAGAGCAGGCAGCAGAGGTTGTTCCTGATGCCTATAATGGACTGGACGGCCCTAATCGAGGTGTGTCCATTGAGTCTCTGCTCGACAATGTACAGGATGTCGCTCACATTCTGGAGGAAGGTGGCCCGAGGTAACTCCCGAAGGGTCTTCTCCGAGGAGAAGTCGGGGATCATTTTGCAGAGTTCCAAGTAAGGCGAAGAGTTCAGGCCTTGTTCTTCTACCTGAGGAGGAAAGAGAAAGGCATTGGGGATTGGACCGCCGGGCCCTCAAGAACCTCTGTTCTGGTCAACCCAGGGGAGAAGCTCCCCAAATGGCCTAGACAGACAGAATGGGGAAATCAAAGGAGAACTGGGAGGATCCGGGGAGGCCAAATGCTCTTATTTGACAGGGTGGTAAACTGAGGCCAAGAATCTCAGAACATCAGAGTTAGCAGAAGTTGTAGGCTAACTACTAAATCAGTGATTCCCAAAGTGGGCGCCACTGCCCCCTGGTGGGTGCTGCAGCGATCCAGGAGAGCAGTGATGGCCACAGGTGCATTTATCTTTCCTATTAATTGCTATTAAAATTTTTAAAAATTAATTTCCAGGGGGCTAAGGAATATTTTTTCTGGAAAGGGGGTGGCGGGCCAAAAAAGTTTGGGGACCACTGCGCTAAATGAACCAGAATCCAATCTCCAGCGCTGCCCAGGCTTTTTCTGAAGCTTTCCACCAACAGGGAGCTTGGGACCTCCTAAGGCAGCCCATCTCACTCTGGGACAGTCTCATTGTTAGTCAGGGAGCACCCATTTCAGAAAATGGGAGTGGCTAGAGGCCAAAGGGGTAAGAGCCCCAGTCCTCCTGCAGATGGACAGCTCGGATCCCCAGAGGAAAGTCTGCCCTATGCTCTTGGCGAGCCTTAAGATGATCGGCTCTTCCCATCTTTGTCCAACCCCTTCATCTGGCGAATGAGGACATTGGTGCCAGGGAGCTGAGATGGCTGCAAGGGATCCTTGGTTTAGTTTGGGAAGGTGCTGCCCCAGAGGAGGGAGATGAAGAAATTTGCCCAAAGCCAAGGAAGTGGAGGCCCCTGACTCCAAGGTCAGGATAATGATGGACTTGGAGTCCGTGTCCATAAGGATGAGCTGGAGGGAATGAGAATATTTAGACTGGAGAGCAGAAGACTAGGAGGCCTAGAAGAGCTGTCTGAAAGGCCAGGAGCGTTGCCACTCAGAAGCGCAACAGGCCCTGCTCTGCCTGGCCCAAGAGAGCAGAGAGGGGGTAGGAAAGAGGCAAATCGAGGTTCGGTGTGGATCAACCTCCCAGTCAAGGAGTGCTGGGTATGCAAAGCGTTAGGATGGGCTCTCTGTCCCCAAGGAGCGCCCATCCTAACGGGGAAATAACATACAAAGTCAGGCCCATACAAGACAGGGAGGGAAGATGGGAAACTGGGAAATATCTCTAAGGTGAGGTATTGGCATCATGGAGAGTGTGGAGAGGAGGAAGACGGGTGAGGACTGGAGACATCGGGGGGGCTGTGAGTGAACACCAAACAGAAGACTTTCCATTGGATCCCAGAGGGAGCCATTCAGGGTTAGTCATTGGACTTTAGAGAAAACCACTTTGACAACTGATGCATGATGGAGTGGAGAAGGGAGAAAAAGAGACTTGATCAAGGGGGCCCCCTGGAAGGTTATCACAATAGCCCTAGAGAAAGGTGCTCAATGGGGGGCAGCTGGGTAGCTCAGTGGATGGAGAACCAGGTCCAGAGATGGGAGGTCCTGGGTTCCAATCTGGCCTCAGACACTTCCCAGCTGTGTGACCCTGGGCAAGTCACTTGACCCCCATTGCCTACCCTTACTACTCTTCCACCTAGGAGCCAATACACAGTATTGACTCCAAGATGGAAGATGAGGGAAGAGAGAGAGAAAGAAAGAGAGAAAGAGAGAAAGAAAGAAAGAAAGAAAGAAAGAAAGAAAGAAAGAAAGAAAGAAAGAAAGAAAGAAAGAAAGAAAGA
>NW_025383521.1:0-2334 GCF_016433145.1 Gracilinanus agilis
TATATATATATATATCTTAACATTTCATACTATACAGTTTGTCACTGTTCCCTCTAAGTATATTTCTAGCTACCCTGATGATAATAACAATTTTTAAGAGTTACCAATATCATCTTTTCTTATAGGGATACAAATCATTTGAACTTATTGGGTTCCTTAAAATTTTTTTGTTTGTTTTTTCCGCCTTTCTTAATTACCTTTTGTTGATTCTCTTGAGTTCTGTGTTTAGACATCAAATTTCTGTTTAAGTCTGGTTTTTTCTTTATGAATTCTTGGAAGTCTTTAATTTTATTGAATGACCATACTTTCCCCTGTGAGAATATAGTCAGTTTTGCTGGGTAGTTGATTCTTGGTTGTAGAGCCAGTTACCTTGCTTTCTGGAATATTATATTCCATGCCTTCAGATGCAGCCAGATCCTGTGTTATCCTAACTATGGTTCCCTGGCATCTGAATGACTTTTTAGCAACTTGTAATATTTTTTCCTTGATCTGGTAGTTCTTGAATTTGGCTATAATATTCCTGGTAGTTGTCAATTGTGGATTAAATGTAGCAGTTCTTTCAATCTCTCCTTTTCCCTCTTTTTCAAGGATGTTGGGGCAGTTTTCTTGTATAATTTCCTGTAGGATGATGCCCATGCTTTTTCTTTTGTCATGTTGTTCTAGTACTCTAATTATTCTAAAATTATCTCTGTGCGATCTGTTTTCTAGATCTGAGGTTTTTAAAATGAGGTGTTTGATATTTTCCTCTAATTTTTCATTCTTTTGAATTTGTTTTATATATTCTTGATGCCTTATGAAGTCATTTGTTTCTAGTTGTTGGATTCTAACTTTTAAAGATTGAATTTCATCCCTGGCTTTTTGATCATGCTTCAGATGTTAGACATTTTCTAAGCATTGAGGTATTTATTCATCAAATACTGATTTTAAGGTTCTCCATTTTCATGGTACTACCAAAAGAAAACAAAATTTTTAAATGGTATTCGTTCACTTTTGTTGCTGCAAATAGTTTCTGGATTTCTTTATCCAGGTATCTGTCATTATTTATTATTGGAAAGCTAATTATCAATAGTAATTCTCTTTTTCATTCTAGAATATGACATGGTATGGCTTAATAAAGTATAATTCCTTATTGTTAAATGTCCTTGCCTATTGTTTCTGAAAGAAAATGAAATATATGATCCCATATGTTAGTAAATTATTTGACCATTTTGAGTATCTCTTTTGTGCCTCATTCTACCACTATTTCTATATACCCATGAGACATGAAATACAACACTCTGAGAATTAAATTGAATATCAGGAAGAAGGTAATTGAGAGGGTCATGATTAATGGGAGCAGATTGTAATACATAAAAATAATGACCTTTGAAGATAAATGAGAGTAAAAGATGTCATCAAGGACTTGTATGATGTGAAGAGATAATGGACTGGTCACATAGTAAGGGTGGAGGATGGCAGGAGGACAACCAGAGTCTTCTAGTGGAGCTTTTATGAAATCAGAAGAAATGGAGGAAGCCTTGCAGCATGTGGAGAGGACACTATGACATACTTATTAGACATGAATAAAATTAAAATGATGTAAAGGAATGGACAGACCATCAACAATAATACTGGGAAAAGCTTTCATATTGATCAAATCAGAGTTCCATTTGAGTTTATTGTGTACAGAGCATTGTAAAAAGTGTTAACAATTATTACTGATAATTTTTCATATTCAGACATGCTAATTTCTGTTATTAATTTCCATACATAATTAAAATTAACATAAAATTAGCAGTTGCAATACTATCTTATATTTAATAGTTGATAATTCTCTTTTAAAATATTTATATTTAATAAATACAAGTACTGCTAGAAACCTCTCTATTACAATTTATTTAATATTTATTCCTAAATCGATTTATGGTTTAAAATGAGAGAAAATGCACATTTTCCAAGGTAGGCACATAAGTTGTACCTGCAGAATTTGAACATATATTTAGTTGCATGCATAATTCAAGTAATTGCACAGGGAAATGAACAGTTAGATGCATAGCAGCTTCTATGTGCACTCCTTTGAAAATATATCAATTGGGGCCAGACTAATTTGTTAGTGATAAGCCTATCCTTTCCATTTTCCTTTATTCTTCTGCAATTTTTCTTAAGATGTGTTTAGTACTTTTTTTAGTCTCCTTAATAAAACCTTTTTTTAAATTTCAGAATACAAATAATTGTATAAATTTTTTTAAATGTAAGGGACAGTAGAGATTAAGTATAGTGCCCTCCCCTTCCCAAGTTTGACAGAAAACTGACAACAGAGTATTTTGGAAAGCTTCCAGTGCTATATATATATAT
>NW_025383522.1:0-11996 GCF_016433145.1 Gracilinanus agilis
CAGAGAGACAGAGAGACAGAGAGAGACAGAGAGAGACAGAGAGAGAGGGTTTTCTTATTTTTCTGTAAAGTCCAGTCAGTTGTGAGCACTTGTTGTTGGCTAGGTGGCCAATAATCTTTTGGTGCACCCTTCTTACTCCTTCCCCACCCCTCATCTTTACCACCATCATGTGATGAATAGATTGCTCTGAAATCTCAAAGTATCAAAACCTTCAGTACTAAGTGCACATACATAGAATTGGTCAGGAGAGCTCAGTCTATGCTTCAAAGGATGGTCTTACACCCATTCTCATACATGTACCATAGAATATACTTCAATATATCTCTTGCCAGAAATGTATCAGCACTATGACTAGCTAGATTAGATATAAATAGTATGTTTATTAAGTTTGAAGATAATAAATGCCTTAGAGAACTCAACATATGACTCCAGATATAGTCTGACATAAATTGAGCTAGAATTATTTCCTTCTGATTTCAGACATGATCTTTCTTAATACATTCCAAAGCAAAATGGCTTTTTAGAAGGTGAGGTAGAAATCTCAGGTCACATTATTTATATTGTGCTTATAATCTACTAAAATAATTTATACATTTTTATATGAGTATAAATTTTGCTATGCTTCCTCTATAGTAGAGTCGTCTTTTTAGAAACAAATATAGCACTTTATATTTATCTCCTTAAAAAAGTTACATTATTTGATTTAGCCCACTAACCCTGAACAGTGGAATTTTTTGCTTCCAAGTGACATCCATTATATGTTAATCAGACCGTATTTTGATAAATTTTAAATTATTAAGATTCAGTGGTAGAGTAAAAAGGAATTCTTTATTCCTTTTTTAATTTAATGGTGGACCTGGAGGTCCTCTTACCATAGAGATTTGTAGGAATTAACTAGCCCACAGTGGCAGGAAGTAGAAACCATAGAGATAGGAAGAAGGAAACAAAGACAGGAAGTGAGATAGGAAAAGGATATAAGAGTCATGAGTTGGTCAGTCTGTCAACAGCTGATGGGGCTGCTAGTTGCAGGGAAGTTGGCTGATGGGCATCAGTTGGTCATTGGGGATTGCTTGCTGGTGGCATGGGTTGGAGTTTAGTTGGTTGTTGTTACTTATAGGTAGATATAGGCAGTTTTATGTAGTAATCATAGGTAGTTATAACATATCTAGTATAGACATTAGGAGATTTTCTTGCCCTACCTCTTTCCTATATATCTCTTCTTTACTATATTCTTTTACTATCTCTATTTTAATTAAACTAAATTGTTAATTGTTAAAACTGCTAGAAGTTTTCTTTCCTCTGGCTTAAAAGGATAATATTAATTTACAACTCTACTATATTCTCATTAAAACTTAAATTATTAAAAACTGCTCTTATTTTGGCAAAACTCCTATTTTAACCCTTACAGTATGGTGTAAATAGGTGGTTCATTGGATTCAGATCCAGGCCCAGAGATGCATAGTCCTGAGTTCAAACCTGGTCTCATAAATTTTATAACTGTGTAACCGTGGGTAAGTCACTTAACATTACTTGCCTAGTTCTTACCTCTCCTCTGCCTTATAACCAATAATATCAATTCTAAGAAAGAAAGTAAAGGTATAAAAAAAAATAAAGATTCAATGATGTTGCATAAAAATAGCACTGGTAGGAAGGAATTGGGATGTTGTAGAATTATAAATGTTGACAATCCAGTCAGAAGAAAACACATAAGGACAGCAATGTAATCGACCCTCATATATTGTGTCTCTTTTTCCATCTTTAACACTATCTTCCACCTGTTGGCCAGTTTGAACGTTTCTCAATCATTGTTCTGGGTTCAATGGTTATATTATAATCAACCACGAAAACTGGTTGTGTCTTGAGCACATACTCATGACTCACCCTTTAGGTATTGTAACACCATGCCTTTTGTTAGATCTTAGTCCTTACCTTTTGCTGTAGTCTTGTTAATGATTTACTCAGTGTTAGTTTGAGCTAGCCCATCAATGCTTAAATTTAATATAATCTCCTTATTGAAAATCAAGGTAGTCTTGATTAAATCTCTCTAGCATCCATATTTCATAAGTACCTTTTCTTCCTCTGAGTACACCCTCTGGCCAGAGGGCAGAACCTTTGGCTGTAGGACCACCCTTTAAGAAAAAAGGCTGAGTACAGTCTTCTTCCCATTTTATATGAGATTAAGTATTTTTAAAGGCAGGTAGGTAGACCAGTATGAGGCCTGTGGACTAGCAGTCACAAAGACCTGAGTTCAAATTCAGACACTATTTTGTGATCCTGGGCATATTATTTAACCTCTCTCTTCTTTAATCCACGGGATAAGAAAATCTCAAACTACTCCATATTTTTTTCAGTAAAATGTCTTGGATAGTATGGACCATAGGACACAAAGAGTTGGACTTTATTGAGCAATGAACCATTTGTATATTTCTTTGGACTTTTCCATCATACACCTTGGCTCTAGCCCTGCTTTTCAGCTTCCTTTCATTTTTTATCTTACCCTATTAGATTTTTGCAAACTCCTTAAACATAATTGTATTTACTTTCAATTTGTATTTGTATACTTGGCAATTGGAATGGTGTGTGGCACACAGTACGCATTAGTAAAAGTTAATGACTGATTATTCTAGAACACTGGTTAGACAGATGAGCTGCCTAAATGTATTGTTTGAGCTAAAAACAATTTTTACATTTTTCAACATAATATAATATGAAGAAATATGACATATTTAAATATATAAATAAAAATATAAATATATAAAATCAATTTTTAGCTTGTAGTTCTGGTATAAAAAACAGGAAGTAGGCTGGATTTATATTTCAGTCTCCATTTGAAATTGAGAGACATGGGTTTGTATTTTACTTAAGACACTTACTAGTTATGCATCTATGAGTTAGATATCCTTTATAAGCCACAGTTTCCTCATTTATAAAACAGGGTTTGAAATATTGATATTTCCTAGATCATGGAACTATTGGAAAGAAAACATTTTTGAAACATTAAAGCACCATATAAATATGCATTTTTAGTTAAATTCTTGTCTGCTGAAAATCCTAGTTGAATCACTGCAGCAGACAAGAAAAATGCATATTTATGTTGTCAATCAGACTATCATACAATAAGCCCCAGATTTGCCTTTCTAACCTTTTCTCCATTCTTTTGTGAATCTATACTGTTTTAGCCAAGGACACTGTGACAACATAAAGTAGAGGGAGGATCTCTCAAATGTAAGACCATCCTTCCACAAAATAAAAGATTCAATAAAAAAGTTGTAATATGGCAATATGATATATTAGTGGAATAACTCTATATGAATAAAAACATTTGTTTATAATCTTGCTTCTATAATAATTGAATATGTGATCTCAGAAAATCTAATTAACCTCCTTGGTTTCATTTTCCTTATTTGTTAAGTAAAATTATTAGGATGCATGATCTTGAAAGTGTTTTCTAGTTCTAAAATGTGCTTTTTCTAAGATTTTTATCTTGAAGATGAACTGTTGAAAATTTTTGATCACAGGGATTATTATTGTCCAAATAATGCATTTTTAAAATTATCCTGGTTGTGAAATATTGGAAAAAGTAGAGTGAGAAGAGAACAGAGATAAGGAGATAAGAAAACATCCTCTTATAACAGTGTAAGCCCTGTTAATTAGGTTCTGTCCGAGTATAGTGACAGAAAAATATGGAAGCATGTGATAAAGATGTAAAAGAGGAATGAAGAATTTACAAATGATTGAGAACAAAGGAAAGTAAAGAATTCAATCTTTCTAAATGTTTTAGAGAAATTGTGTTCCCATTAACAGAATTTGCTTTCTCAGAGAGAGAATGTACATTTGAGGTGGACATATTAAACTATTGTTGATATATCAAGGTGAAACTACCTAACTATCAGTCAGAAAATCAGCTCTAATGCCCAGGAGATGTCAAGAGTCATTGTATGTATTTTGGAGTTATAGGAATAGAGGAATTATTAATACTATGGTGGAATAAAAGATTTTTGAAGGAGAGGTTTAGGAAACTAACAGAAGACAACTAAGGACAGAACAGTAGGGAAACAACCTTTAGGGAGCAGGCAGAGAAATAGATATTGGCTATTGACAATTAATGTCTATCTCTTTAGAAAATTATTTTATTTCCTCATATGAAATCCCCACTTTAGTCAGTATAGTTTCTCAAACAAGGCGTTGAAGTCACATCTTAGACATTTACTATGATTTAGATCAGGTTGCTCCATTCCAGAATCCATACTTCTCAACTCTTCTACCAGAATCTTCCAACTCTTCTTCTAGGTACCTGGTGTCTGATAAATGCCTTTTTTAATTCATCATTCTTGGTAACTTCTGAGGTAGCTCCTTTTTGTGTTATGATTCTCCATTAGAACACAAGTTCCTTCAAGTCAAGGATTATCTTATTGCAGTTATTCAGTCATTTTTCAATGGTGTCCAACTCTTCATGGTCCCATTTGGGATTTTCTTGGTAAATATACTGAAATGTTTGTTATTTCCTTTTCCAGCTCATTTAACAGATGAGGAAAATGAGGCAAAGAGGGTTAAGTGACTTGCTGGGGTCACACAGCTAATAAATATCTGAGGCCATATTTGAATTTAGGAAGATGAGTCTGCTCAAGGACTATCTTGCTTGGTTACATGTATATTCCCAGCACCTGAAATTGAGTAGGCATTCATAAATTCCTTTATAAATTTATAATTTATTTATAAATTCCTATCAGCATTGTCACCACCATCACCATCAGCCTATGATATACAAGGATAGACCCTGGAGATACAAAGAATATTATAAAAACACTAAACAATCCCTGGCCTCAATAATCTTCTTTTCCACTGTGATGATACACTACATATCTATATCTTGCTTCTCTACTAAGACACTATGTTCCTGGAAATCCGAGGCCGTAGCTGATGTTTTGCAAATTTGATAAATATGGTAACGTGCTAACTATGCAGAAAGAAGGAAAATGAAAAGGAAGGAATGAAAGCAGGAAGGAATAAAAGAAGAAAAAATTATTCAATAAACATTGGTTAGAAGCTAAACTCATTCTGCAACTGTAGAGAGAAGAGAAAAGGAAAGAACAAAGAGAAAGAACAAAGAGAAAGAAGAAAAATAAAATAAACCAGAGTCCTATCTACATGAAATGGTCTAGTCAGTTCAATGAGGTTGATAGCCCAGATACCATAGAATTTTAAATGTTTAGCCACACTGAAGTAAATGATAAACAAAGAGTAGCAAGGAGGTGATCCCTTAGCATGTTTCTCTATGAATATGAAGACAAAATCTCTCTGAAAAAATGATCAAACACTGAGGCATTAGGTGTATATTTTTTGTAGAGGAGCCTTGGCATTAATACTGGTTATTTTTTGTTGTATGAACTTTAGCAGGGAGGGTAGAGAGACTTGTACCACACTGAACCCTTCATCTGATTTTGGTTTTGGCCACTGTTTAATTAAGTTAGACTTGCATCCGCTTTTTTCTGACTTAACAGTGTCAGTGATAATACATTGCACTGATGGGTGTTAGAAAAAAATGTTGAAACAATCTTTTGGGAAGGTCTGATATCACCTTAAATAATTCACTTTTTATTAGTCTACTCTACCTCATAAGGTCTGGCCCCTTCATCAAATACATAAAGCTTAAATGCAATATAGCAATTTACATCTAAGTGCTGCATGAATTGTTCCAGGTGCATCCAATTTCTTACTATAGGTTGCTGACTTGTGCTGTGGTAATTAGCCACTCAGTTACAAAGCTGAGAACTAATAATTAGGAGAATTCTTTGGCTTCCATATCTATCAAAGCCTGGAAGTTGATAGAGCTGACAAAAGATAATCTTATTTCTAGATTCCCTTCTCATGTTAATTATGCTTAAGATACACAAATAAAATTATAATTTGCATTATGCAGTAGGTTCTATCTTAACTAAGGAGGATAATATTTTATTAATCCAATTAGCATTCATTCAAGAAATATTTAAGAAATACCAACTTTATTAAAAATAACTTAGTAGATACAGACCTAGCTTTCAAGATTGTTTTAAATCTTCTGATATACATAGGTAGCATGAGTCTGGATAAGTTAATAGGCTCAGTTCTCAAGACACAGCTCTAAGATTATATATCAGTGATAGAGAAAGAGTACCAGGCCCCGCCCTATCACCCCCCCCAAATGTGGTGCCATGCCAGCCTCCCCCTCCACTAAGTGCTATGCCCTACTCCCCCACTTTGCCCTCTGACCACACCTTACCCCAGACAGGGGAGGGAGGAAGCACTCCTGTTGGGCTACTAAGCAGAGAGATGAATGGCTCATGTGGAGAGAGGAAGGAGAATGATCACAGCATTCTGCTCCCCTCCATCTCTGTTTCCCTCCAGCTATGTGCCACACTATGAGCTATGCTCCCCTTAACCCTAGTTCCTCTCTAATCCCACCATGAGAATCACTTTTACCACAGACTCAATAGGCTGTCATCTGCTCCACACCCTCAAGCAGCATGTGAACTCTCCCCACACTTTCCAACACTTTATCCTGGATAGGGGAGGGAGGAAATGCTCCCATTGGTTGCTGGGCAGAGAGTCGGGTGAAGTGAGGAATGTCTTCAGGTGCATGGAGAGAGGGAGAGGAATAGCCCCATTCTGAGTCACTTTGGCTTTCCAGTAATGAACTCTAGTGGGTTACTGCAGTCGTGCCCACTGATCGGGCTTTGTGTGCCCTTTGTGGCAGCATGCCATAGGTTTGCCATAACTGCTATATAGGTTTCAGAGATGTTGAAAACCTAAATGGGTAGAAGAGGCTTCTTCATTTTAGATTTCCCTATACCAATGAAATCATATGTCCAAATTGATTGTTTTTTTATTCAAAGCCCCATACTCAAGGTGTTTATATGTAGAGGAATGCATGTCATACAAAGTATACCACACAAATTTTGAGTGTTGTATGAATAAAAAAGACAGTCTTTGTTCTCAAGAAATGTCAACCAGGTCCATTACTTGAATTCAGTGACTTTCCAGTAAGTTCAAAGTACTAGTCACACCTTGGTGATACAGATCACAAAATGAAGCAAATTTGTGCCAACATGGAACTTACATTCTAAAACTATTCATTTTCATCATCTATAGTATGGGAATAATAGAAATTAGTTCAGCTATGATGACAGCAACAAAGACAATGAGGATCATGATATTTGACATTTGATATCTAATTAAATAAGTAGATATTTTTCAGCATACTACAAAAAGGTTAAATAGCTAAAGAATATTTTTGAGGAATTAGGAAAGACTGCATCAAAGTGATGATAGCCTAAGGTGAACCTTAAAGCAGGACAATTTACATGGCCAAAAAGTGGGAGGAGATGTTTTATATGGCCTGAGAAATGATATATAAAATATAGAAAAATCAAAAGCATAATAGATATATGTGTATATATGTGAATTATATATGCATGTATATGCACATATGAATTAGAACTGACAACATGTTATGAGTAGAATGACATAAAAGCAATATGGATTTTTGAGAGAATTGAGGAGCAGCCAGACTTGCCTAACTACACATATACCCAATAACCATGTCCTTTTAAATCTAATTTCACTTCCGCCATATTATATTCACTGCCAGTTCCAGTCCTAATTATAAGTATCAGAGCTCTAGTGTTTTATTCATGAAATCAGTAGCACAAAAGCAATTGCACATTTTTGCAATGCTAAACAAATTGTATCTAAATAAAAAGGAGGATGGTGTAAAATCAATATTACCAACACTATGTGACCCACTGAAAGTTTATGTTTGCTTGTCTGGCTATCATACCCTGTAATTTATTCAGAGATATTACATGGCTATTAGAACCATCATGGTGGCTTAGTAGCAGTGAAAGCTGAAACTATTCTGACAATCCTTTCAAACAAACCTTTAAAAAGTTCATCAAAATGAAAGCTGTCAAAAACGCAAAGCAAGACAGAGTGAGAGGGCTCTCCTGCAGAGCAAAATTTGAAAGGTAGGTAGAGAAAATTGATTTTTATAGGATAGGGGGGAACCTGAAGCAAAACTGAACGCAGAAAAATGCTGAATGAACTGCCTGTTCCCCCTTAAGCCTGGGCATAAACCTACTTCAAGATCCTAGGACCCTAACTACACCAACAGCAGAACACTACTCCTTGAAGTTAGAGGTCCTGGAACCAGCTTTCGGTGAGGCCCTGAAGTCCATAGCTCTTGGCCCTTTCAAGCCTGTGTTATGGTAAAGACATGGACCTCAGGCAAAATACTTCAGTGCCAAGCCTGAAAGCCAGCAGCAAAGGAAACCGAATCATCAACTTTCAGAATTCCCAGACCACAGGGAAAAAATAGTTGGGAAAATGAGCTAACATCAAAAGAAACACTTAACCATAGGAAATTTCTATGACAACAAAGAGAAAGGCACAGAAATGATAAGGGATAGTGAGATCCAAGAAACCACATGCAAAAATTCAAGGAAAAATGGAAACCGGTCTCAAGCCCTGGAAGAATTCAAAATTCAAAAATCAAATGAGACAGTTCAAAGAAAAATGAGAGAAAGAAATGAAAGTAATTCAAAAAGAAAGTAACTGTTTGAAAAGTGAAATTGGTCAAGTGGTAAAAGGAGCACAAATATCCAAGGAAGAAAAGTTTTCCATGAAAAGTAAAATGGACCAAATGGAAAAGATGGATCAAAAAGTCATGGAAGAAATTCAGTTTTTAAAAATTAGAATTGGAAAAATAGAAGCTAATGACTTCACAAGTCATAAAGAAACAATAAAAGAAAATCAAAAGAATGAAAAAATAGAATAGAATATGAAATATCTCATAAAAACAATTGACATGGAAAATACATTCCAGTGAGAAAATTTAAGAATCATTGAACAACCTGACAGTCATTATAAAAAAGCCTAGACATCATATTAAAAGAAATTATGCAAGAAAGCTGCCCTGATATTCTTGAACAAGACAGTAAAATAGAAATTGAAAGAATCCACAGATCACCTCCTGTGATAAATCTCTAAATGACAACTCTCAAGAATTTCATAGCCAAGTTCAAGATCTCCCAGGCCATAGAGGAAATACTGCAAGGAGCCATAAAGAAACAATTTAAGTATTGTGGAGCCCTAATGAGGATTACACAGGATCCAGCAGCTTCCACATGGAAGGACTGGAAGGCTTGGAAAATGATATTCTAGAAAGCAAAGAAACTGAATTTACAACTAAGAAACCTATCCAACAAAATTGACTGTATTCTTTCAGGGGAAAGTGTGGTCATTCAATAAAATAGAAGATTTCCAAGCATTCTTTAAGAAAAGACCAGACGTGCATAGAAAAATTAATGTCAAAATACAAAATTCAAGAAAAGAATATAAAGGTAAATAACAAAAAGAAAAGTTAAAGGGCTTAAATAAGATCAAATTGTTTATATTCCAAAATGAAAGATGATATTTGCAAATTTTGAAAATTATCATTATGATAGTAGTTAGAAGAAGTATACTCAAATGTGTTTCTTATAAACAACAGTGTTTATGATTCTGCTTTTTAATCCACTCTGTTTTCCACTTCCATTTTATGAGTGAGTTCATACCATTCACATTGAGTTATGATAACTAATTGTGTATTGTCCTCCATAATTTTATCCCCTTTAAATCCTGTTTTATTCCCCTTTCATTCTATTTCTCCTCACCAGTATTTTGCTTTTGGTCACCCTCCCACTTTCCCCTCCCTCTAATTATCTCCCTCTTTCCTTGTCTTATTACCCTTCTACTTCTCTGTAGGGTAAAATAGAATTTTATACCTCACTAAGTGTATTTGTTTTTTTCACTTTCTGAGGCAGTTGTGATGAGAGTAAAGTTTAAGTCTTGCCTGTCACCACCCTCATCCCCCCTTCCTATAATGATTTTTCATGTCTCTTTATGTTATGTAATTTACCTCATTTTATCTCTCCCTTCCCTTATCTCTCAATGCAACCATCTCCTTCACTCCTTAATGTTTTACATATCATTGATATGCATGTATATCATACATACATATAATTTCATATTATGACATTTAGATACCATCATCTTATATTATCATATACATTATATCATTATAATCAATTTTACTTCCCCACCCTCTTTCTGAGTAAATTCCTTCTATCTTCTCTACTTCTGAGAGTAATTTTTGAGAATTACGAAAATCCTCTTTCCACAAAGACATTTAAATATTTTTACCTTAATGAGTCCCTTAAATTTTCTCTTTCTTATGTAACTTTTTGGGTTTCTCTTGTGTCTCATGTTTGCATTTCAGATTTTTTTTAGGTCTGGTTTATTCCTCAGGAATACTTGTAAATCTGCCTTATTGAATGTCCATTTACCCCCCCTAAAAGAATATACTCATTTTTGCTGCATAGGTGACTGTGGTTTGTAAACTCAAATCTTTCACTTTCCTGAATATCATTTTCCATGTCTTTTGATCCTTTAATGTAGAAGCCATTAGGTCCTGTGTGATCCTGAGTGTAGCTCCATGGCGTTTGAATTGTTTCCTTCTGGCTGTTTGAATAATTTTCTCCTTGGCTTGGTGGCTCTTGAATTTAACTATTATATTCCTGGAAGTTTTCATTTGAGGATTTCTTTCTGGAGGTGATCTGTGTATTCTTTCAATTTGAATTTCATTTTCTTGTTCAAGGATCTCTGGGCAGTTAGTTATCTTTGAGAATTTCTTGTGATATGATCTCCAAGGATTTTTCTTGATAGTGACTTTCAGGTAGTCCAATAATTGTCAAATTGTGTCTCATATCTACTTTCTAGGTCAGTTGTGTTTTCAATAAGAGAGTTCATGTTTTTCTCTTCTTTTTTCATTCCTTTGATTATGCTTTATTGTTTTTTGGTTTCTCTTGAAATCATTGATTTCTAGATGGTCAGTTCTGATTTTTAGGGTCTGATTTTCCCCTGTCCACTTTTGCTTCTCTTTTTTTTTTAAATTGGCCCATTTCTTTTTTCATATCTTTCCTTTCTCCATGCATCGCTTTCATTTTTCTTCCCCACTTTTCTCTTCTGCCTCTCTTAATTGGTTTTTTAAATTTATTTTTTAGCTCTTCAAGAATCTGTGTTCAATCTAATTTTTCTTTTGGACTTTGCAAGTGTTTGCTTTGCTTTCACTGTCCCCTTCTGTGTCTTTACCTTCCTCTTTGTCTCTATAAAATTCTTTAGTGTTTTGTGCTTTTTTTTCTCTTTGTTCATTTTTTCTTATGTAATTATTCGTAGGCTCTATTTTCTGGGGAGTTGGGGTACCCCCTTAAACTTCAGTCCTTCTTTAACTTGGATCTATTTTACAGGCCAGTTGTTTTTTTCGGTGGTGTATTTCATATTTTCTCCAATTTTTTCATTCTTTTCTTTATTTTTTATTAAAAATTATTTACTTATTAAATAAATAAATAATTCTTATTATTTCTTGATGAAAACTAAATTAGAAATACTAAAAACCAAGGGAGAAATTAATAAAATCAAAAGTAAAAGAACTATTGAATTAATAAATAAGACTAGGAGCTGGTACTTTGAAAAAACAGATAAAATATACAAAGTACTGGTCAATCTAATAAAAAAAAGGAAAGAAGAAAACCAAATTGATAGTATCAAAGATGAAAAGGGAGACCTCACCTCTAATGAAGGGGAAATTAAGGCAATCATTAAAAACTATTTTGCCCAATTATATGGCAATAAATTTAACAATTTAGGAGATATGGACGAATATTTACAAAAATATAAACTGCCTAAACTAACAGCAGAAGAAATAGAATACCTAAATAATCCCATATCAGAAAAAGAAATTGAACAAGCCATCAAAGAACTCCCTAAGAAAAAATCGCCAGGGCCTGATGGATTCACAAGTGAATTCTATCAGACATTCAAAGAGCAACTAATCCCAATACTATACAAATTATTTGATATGATAAGCAAAGAAGGAGTCCTACCAAATTCCTTTTATGACACAAATATGGTACTGATTCCAA
>NW_025383523.1:0-4009 GCF_016433145.1 Gracilinanus agilis
ATATATATATATATATATATATATATATATATGATATTAGGGTTTAAATTTTTTTAAAAAGAAACTAATACCTTAATTAGACATTCTTCTGCCCATCCAAGTAATGTGACTACATGACTTATTTAGATATTCCAGGCCAATCTGCCTCTCCTGGACATCATGCTCTCTAGTGCAAGTTCTAAATCAGTGACCTTTTATTTATTTTTTTTCAAATTGGCATCTACACTTAAAGCCCACTAGGAACCATTTGCCATTATACAAAAGTTTTATGATGCAATTAAACTGATGTTCTCTTCATGCTAGGGGAACTGCTTCAAACAATATTCATGAAGTATCTTTTGTTGTTTTCAGTCATTTCAATTGTATCTGATTCTTTATGAAGCCATTCAAGCTTTTCCTGGCAAAGTTGCAAAGTGCTTTGCATTTCCTTCTCCTACTGATTTTACAGCTGAGGAAATTAAGGCAAACAGAGTTAAGTGATTTGCCCAAAGTCACACAACTAGTATTTAAGGCCAGATTTGAACTCAGGAAGTTGAGCAATTTGTTGGGCAACTAGATAGATCAAGAGATAAAATATTAGGTTTGGAATCAGGAAGACTCATCTTTATGAGTTCAAATCCTGCCTCTAACGCTTTACTAGCTGGCCAACCACTTCAGTATCCTTGCCAAGAAAACCCCAGATGAAGTCAGGAAGAGTTAGACATGACTGAAAGGACTAATGAACTACAATAATTTATCTGTCAAGATATGAAGCCAGGTAATTCATGATTAGGGATTGAATTTCAAAAGCAAATGATCCCAAATCACATGATCACTAAAGAATTAATTTGTTGTGCATATAGGAGAAAGAAGAGAAACTAAAAAACAAACAAACAAAAATCCCCAAAACTCTACCCTAGAAAAGCTGCAAACTAAGAAAGTACCATGGTTAAGTGGAAAGAATAACCAGTTTAGACTACTGAACTTGAGCCCTGAGATCTAAATTTGGGTATTAGCTCTGTCCTAGACTAGCTGGGGAAATCACTTAATATCATTGGACCTAATTTTCCTTTCTGTAAAATAATAGGGTTGTGCTAAATGACCTCAATGCTCCTTTTTAATAAGTAATCTGTTTTCTTGAATTAAATCCTTTACAGGCTTTAGTGTTATGAACATTCTACTTCCCAGATGTCTTTTGGGGTATAAGAAACCTCATGCCCCTGAAGAAAGCTTATTTCTGAATTAGTAATTCAAAAGCTACTCTCTTTTGAAATTCTCACTGTTCCTGTAACTTTACATTTTCTTATAGAATTTACATGAGATTGGGACCCAGAGACCCACAATTCAAGGACTATGGGTTGAGTCTTACTATCCCCATTACAATGTATGTTCCCTGCTTTATTATTCTTTAACCTGAAACACTGTCTTTCCATCTTAGAGCCTGTTTTTCCTATATAATGTTAAAGTGAAAAGCAGGAAAAATGGAATCCATTTATATTTCCTTGTTAGGCACAGTAAGAAGGTGTTTAATTGCAAATGTATTACATTTCAAACATTTGTGTTTCTGAGAAGACTTTGAGTGTAAACAATTACAGGAGATGTTCTGATTTTGGTGATTTCTATTAGAATAGAACCAATTTAACCAAAGATACACATTTATAGTGATAAGCATCTTTTATTATAAGAATAAATTTATTATCTTTAAGAACAACAGGCCTTTCATATAGATTATTTATAAGAATCCTCTTATTTGCAGAACTGTATCACTAATTCTATTAGTAGATTCTTCAGAGAAGTCTTAATTTCATTTTGCCTGTTACCTGTAGGCAGAAAGACAGAAATTTGTTGGTTTCCTTTGACTTTGTTTTTTCTTTTTTTGTCTTCTTCATAATGACATTTAATATAATTTGTAAGCAAAATAGATGCCCATGTTGCTTTTTGGAGATAAAAAATTTGGACTGCTCCAATAGAACTAATGGAACTCTTGTCTCCCCGGGAGTCTGTATCTATGAGTCTGCAGGATTTATAACCACAGACTAAAGGGTGGAGACAAGCAGGGGAAGGTAGTAGGAATATTTTCCAGCTCTTTGGATGGGTTATTTTACTTCATTTGGTGGGAGGTGGATTCTGGTCTGCCTCATTTTTCAGATTTGAAAATATGAACCACTAGAGATTGTCCAGTCACTTTTTAATCATGTCTGACTATTCATGACCCCATTCAAGGTTTTTTTGGCAGAGATACTGGAGTCATTTGCCATTTCTTTCCTCAGCTCATTTTACATATGAGGAACTGAGGAAAATAAGTTCAGTTATTTACCCAAAGTCACATGAGTAGGAAATGTCTAAGGCCAGATTTGAAGTCCAGAAATTGAGTTTTTCAGACTCAGGGCCTTTTAGTCTATCCACTGAGCCAACAATTTGCCTACCCCAAGGGGAAAGTTCAGGAAATCCTGAACAGTTCAGAGAAGCTCTTTGAAATGCTAATGATCAAGCTGGATAATTTCTTTCCATTTTTAGTGCCCAGCACAATGGACAGGGCATAGTAGATAGATATCCAGTCAATGTTTGTTAAATTCAACTCATCAAACCTTTATTAAGCACCTGTTCAGTACAGGATGTTTTGCTCTGTGATGGGGATATAAAGACATTTTTTTTTCTTCTTATTGTCAAGGGATCTATTGACTATTGGTGGGGACTTATATAAATACACAAATTAGGACATACAACTAGGAAAATAACAATATAATTTGAAGATCAAGAAAAAATTTACCACTGGGGGTATCATGCTTTCAAGAAAGCCCAGGCTATTGCTAGGTTTCTGTGTAGAGGCAAAATGATGCCATGGAAAGATCTCTTCAAGGAATGTGTGTTTAAATGTTGGCTTTGCCAACTGTGTGACGTTAGGTAAATGACATAGGTTTGCTGAATCTCAGTTTCCCTCTAGGTAAAACAAGGGCTGGGGAGGACAGAATAAAAGGACTTTTTGGTCCCTCCTAGATCCAAATCTACAAGGCTTTGGGATGATTCTAAATTTGGGAGGACCATTTCTTCAATAATAAGTGCATTAGAGGATATCAACTCATTGTCTAATAAAGAACAAATGGAACTCTCTGCTTAGAATAAAGAACAAATACGAGTCATACAAAATTTGACTGGAGTTAAGTGGGAACCATATTGTGGAAGGATTACTGGCTGTTAAAATACATATGTATGTACATGCCTATATGTATGAATATATCATTAATAAGGAACGACTCTGTCAACATTTCAAGTGTTCCATTTCATTACACTTTTCACCTCATTATTTTAGCTTTTCTAAAATCCAGGTCAGACACTCTGTTTTAACGGTTTCTTCATGAACACTCTGTTGCATTCTTTACTCAAGGTAAAAGCTGAGTGTTAAAACTTCATAGAGCTTAGAGCAGGAAGGAGACCTCAGAGCTCATTGAGTTCAATCTTCTAATTTTACAGATGAGAAAACTTAGCCCCAGAGGGATGCAATCCCTTGACTAAAGTCAGATAGCTAGTAATTGCCAGGGCAGAGATTCAAACTCATGTTTTCTGAGAAAAAAAAATCTATTGCATTATTGTGTCCCCTTAAAATGTGGGTGTTATACTCACAAGGATCTCTGGTCTCTATTCTTTCAGAGATATTTTTATTTTTATTTTTATTTTTATTTTTTAAACGCTTATCTTCTGTGTATTGGCTCATAGGCGGAAGAGTGTAAGGGTGGGCAATGGGGGTCAAGTGACTTACACAGGGTCACACAGCTGGGAAGTGTCTGAGGCTGGATTTGAACCTAGGACCTCCCGTCTCTGGGCCTGACTCTCAATCCACTGAGCTACCCATCTGCCCCCTTTCAGAGATTTTTAATGATGGATCAGAGTAGAACAATACCCGTATTAATCTCCCTATAATGACTTTCCAAAAGTTACTTCCCTATTATGGACCTAACTAGGTTCTGTTCCTTCTATGCACATCAGTGAAGTTTTGAGCTAATAGTATTTGAATATATATATATATATATAT
>NW_025383524.1:0-3337 GCF_016433145.1 Gracilinanus agilis
TATATATTTCTTTTCTCAGTTTTTCAAAATGTTCTGCTATTCTGTTTTCAACTCCTGAATTCCTGGATTCTTCCAAATTGTCCTCCACTGATTATCAAATATAACAGAATAAGTCTATTCTTTGCACAAAGTATTTACTTCAGAAATTGCTTCCTGACCTACTGTGTTCCGTTATGACTTCAGTATTTTGGTAAAAATAAAGTTCCTGTCATTCTCTTGGGTTTTTCAGGCAGCTGAGTGTCAACCTGGGTATTTGTCACAGGATGTGAAATGAATCCACAATTGTGGTAACACCAGTACTTAAAATGTTATGTAATGCAGATGAGTTTGCAGGAAATCTTGATACTTGAGTCAGCCTGCCACCAATGTGGAGTGAGTATCCACTTTCTGTAGAATATTTGGCACTGTGAAGGAGACTGATTTAGCATTATGGCCCAAGATAAGCTTATTCTATCTAGACACTGTATTCTATGTGGTTATTATTATTTATTATCTGTAATTTGTTTGACATTTGTTCCCTTTATGCTAGTGCTTTATTTTTTCAACTTTATTTTATTTTTTCAATTACATGTAGAAATAGTTTTTTGATATTAATTTTTTTGATATTTTAGAATTCAGATTTCCTTTTCCCTTCCATCTCCCTCCTGCCCAAAGCAGTGCATAGTCTGATATAAGTTATACCCATATTATGTAATACAGATTTCCATATTGCTCATGTCATGAAAAAAAACACATTATCACACATATAATAATAATCTAATGAAGGAAATATAGTGGAAGATGGCATGCTTTGATCTGCACTCAGACTCCAACAGTTTGTTCTTTGCCTGTGGATAGCATTTTCTTCATGATTCCCTTGTGATTATCTTGGAGACCTGCTTTATTGATAATGGTTTGGTCCTTCACAGTGGATCCTTGCATAACATTTCTGTTACTGTATATATCATTCTCCTGCTTCTGCTCACTTCATTTTGAATCAGTACATGCAAGTGTTTCCATGTTTTTCTGAACTCATCCTGTTCATCATTCCTTATGATGTAATAATATTACATTCTAACAATATAGCACAGCTTGTTAATCTAGTCACCAGGTGATGGACAACTCCTCAGTTTACAATTTGCAACTACAAAAAGAGCTGCTAAAATATTTTGGTACAAGGAGGTCCTTCTTCCTTATCTCTGACCTCTTTGGGATACAGACCCATAGTTGTATTACTAGATCAAAGGCTATACATGGTTTTATGACCCTATGTGTCTGGATTCAGATTGCTCTCCAGAATAGTTGTATCAGTTTACAATTCTACTAGCAGTGTTTAGTGCCTCAGTTTTCCCATATCCCCTCCAATATTTATCATTTTCCTTTTCAGTCATGTTAGCCAAACTGGTAAAAGTAAGGTATTATCTCAGAATTGCTATTTGGCATTTCTCTAATCAATAATGATTTAGAATATTTTTAAGTGTGACTATGCATAGTTTTAATCTCTTCCTCTGTGAACTTCCTGCTCATATTCTTTGACCATTTCTCAATTGGGGAAAGTTCTGTATTTTCATAAGTGTGACTCAGTTCTCCACATATTTGATAAATGAGGCTTTTGTCAGAGATATTTACCAAATGGTTTTTCCAAATTTGTTTTTCCTTCTAATTCTAATTGCATTGGGTTTTTTGTGCAAAACATTTTTCCAATTTAATGTAATCAAAATTATCTATTTTATTGTTTATAATGCTCTCTGTCTTGTTTCACAAATTCCTCTCTTATTCATAAGTCTGATAGGTAAATCTTTCCATGTTTCTCTAATTTCTTTATGCTGTCACCATTCATTTCTAGATCCAAAATTCATTTTGAACTTATCTTAGTGTCACCTTTTTTCATATCAAAAAATAATATTCCCATTGATAGTGTTGACTTTTTGTTCTTCCAGATATAAATATACTCCTTCATATTTTACATTGTCTACACTTATACTAAATGGGATCTTATTTTTTATCTCTAGTGGTTGATCTTTGTTAGTATTAAATAAAAATGCTAAAGATTTATGTGGGCTTATTTATATCTTGCAATTTTGCTAAAGTTCTTAATTTTTTCTATTAGGTTTTTGGTTTTGTTTTTGCTGTTTCTCTGGGGTTCTTTATATCATCATAATATCTACAAAGAATGATAGCTTTGTTTTCTATTCTAATTCCTTCCATTTCTTTTTTCTGCTTTTATTGCGATAGCTAATATTTCTAGTATAATATTAAATAGTAGTGATCATAAAAGGCATCCTTGCTTTAATCCAGATCCTGTTGGGAAGGGTTCTAATCTGTCCCATTATAGATAAGGTTTGTTGATAACTTTAAATGTCCTTTATCACTTTTTACTACAATTTATTACTTTTATTACAATGTTTTCTTATATTTAAATGAATGAGGTTGTATTTTGTCAAAGGCTTTTTCTGTATCTGTTGAGATAATCATATGATTTCTGTTTTTGTTTGTTTGTTTAAATAGTCGTTATGATATTAGTTTTCCTAATATTGAACCTTCACTGCATTTCTGGTCTAACACCCAACTGGTCATGGCGCATTATTCTTGCGACATAATTCTGTAATAAATTTGCTAGTATTTTATTTAAATGTTTTGCATCAATATTCCCCAGGAAGATTATTCTATAGTTTTCTTTCTCTGCTTTAATTCATTTTTTTTAAAACTCTGACCTTCCGACTTATAATTGTTAGTGTGTATTTGTTTTAAGGCAGAAGAGTGGTAATGGCTGGAATTGGGGATTAAGGGTCTTGTCCAGGGTCACACAACTAGGAAGTGTCTGAGGCCAGATTTGAACCTAGGACTTCCCATCTCTAGACGTGGCTGTCAACTCACTGGGCCACCCAGCTGACCTCTCTGCTTTCATTCTTCCTACTTTACATATCAGTACCAATTTTTTTGTCATAAACGTAATTTGAAAGAATTTCTTCTTCCCCTATTTTTCAAAATAGAATATGTCATAGTGGAGTTCACTATCCAGGCATCTGCTTTTGGCAGAAAAAAATTCCTAATGGAAAGTTTCTAATTTTTCAATTGTGGCCCCAAAAGGTCAAGGGAAATGCTGAAGTCACCATAATAAATTGTTGAAGGAGCCATAACTTGAACTGGAATCATTTGACTCCAAGTTTAGTGCTTTTGTAAACTGAATTAATAAGTTAAAAAGAAAATTCATTCAGAGTCTCATGTGCCAGGCACTGTGCTAAGTGCTAGTGATAAAATAGGAGATAGTTGAGGCTTTTATGAATCTGACATTTTATAGGTGCAAATAATATATATATATATATATATATATATGTATATATATATATATATATAT
>NW_025383525.1:0-6412 GCF_016433145.1 Gracilinanus agilis
ACACCGAAGTACAAGGGTTTAAAAAAAACCCCAAAATATATATATATATATATGTATATATTTATAGTTAGTTAGTTAGTTAGTTTAGTTAGTTAGTTAGTTAGTTAGTTAGGAAAAAAAGGATTATAAATTTCTGATTGACTATAACATTGAAAATTCAGATCTGAATGGAGGTAGAAAATATGACTTACATATTATTCAATTATCAATATAATGTTTAAAGATGTAGACATCTTAGAACTTTTTTGTACTTTAATAAAATCAAAAGTATTTCAAAAACAAAAAGGTACCTGTTTGAATGAAAAACAAATTCAGGGAGAAACAGAAGTAGTATTTTTATGGACACAAACTCCAGAGAACCTGAACATCTATATAAGGATATAAAGGATTTTGCTAAGAAGACATAATATAATAGTCATAGAGAACTTTAATCCTTTATATATGCATATTTATAAACTATATTTCTCTCTGTCTCTGTGTCTTTCTCTCAAATGCAAGGTTGCTATTAAACTCTTGCATTGATTTAATCATAACAAAAATTGTTAGGTAGCATAGTAGTAAGAGTGCAGAACTTGAAGTCAGGAAGACTTGCCTTTGAATATTGCTTTGGAAATGTAATGGTTGTGTGATTCCCAACTAGCAGCTTCACCTATCTCAGTCAGCTTCCCCATCTCTAAAATAGAGACCAATAGATCCTACATCATAGCAGTTAGGATAAAATTAAATAATATATGGAAAGTGATTTATAAACTATAAAATGTTATAAGATGAAAACAATACCATTGTAACTTTTTAAAGGGAGAGGAAGTGGTAAGAGGAATTATTCTATACGTGATTCTTACCAACAAGGAGATACAGGGCAACAAAGTAGAAAAGATGGGAACCTTGGTGGACATGTAATTATCCATCTACTTCTATAGGTTAGTCTCAGCTTGTGACTTTGGGAGATTAACCCTTTGTCGAAGCTGACTTTTTCTATGCTGCTTTTGTCTATTCCTTTCTACAATAATGGTCTCATCTAGTTATTACTCCATCCCTAGTCTCTTCTGAACATAGAGGACATTCTGCTATCATTAGATGCTGGACATTATCTTTGTTCTCACTCAGCTGACTCCAAGCACCTCACTAATTTCATCATGATTCTCATTATTTTTCTCATTTTCCAGGGGAACAATCAACTCATATTCAGGTTTCTTATGAAAAACAACAATCACAACCTCATAACTTTCAATTAGTTGGCACACATTAATAGACAGACACTCCCCTCACCCCAATACACACATTTGGAACCAAGACCTTGTATTATAAAGTAGTAGAACATTAATTTCAGAGGCTGAAAACATTTTACAACTCATTTAGCTAGAGTCCTTATAAACAAGGAAATTGAGATGTAGTGAAGTTATGACTTACTCTTGGTTATAGTACTTTAATAGTCAAGTCAGGCATCCTGGATGAATATAACATAACATAACTTGATCTTGCTTTTGAAGTTCAAATATTTATTAAATGAATACTAGAGATGGGAAGGAATTCATTGATGACAGAAACGCTATGTGCAGCAGGCCAATGTCTCCATAGACTTTCTATTTGTCAGCCAATGGGTGCTAAATTAAATGACCAAAAAAAATTTGAAACTATTAGTAAATCTTTTCTTCTACATCTTATTTTTGGTAGTAGCAAAATGTGTATATCATTTCTTATAAATGGCATGACTGGATTTTGTGAATTCTTTAATCTTGTTAATTCAGTGTGATCATTTTCAAACAGGGATATGTTTTCTAGATCAGAAATACCATTCCCAGCCTTCCTGAATCTTACCCTTTGCTTTGAATCCATTAAACCCTAAACAGCAGCAAGTATTTTCTTTATTACATGTTGCATGTTTGTCCCAGTGCATGGGGCAGAATTATTTTTAATTTGAAGTTAAAGAACAGTATCATACAAATGGGCAATAAATAATGGATCACCAAATCCATGAGGGTAAATAAATACCCTTCCAGAAGCTTTTTGTAATACATTTTTGGGAGTTTCAAAAAATTCTTGTGAAAACAGTTCTCTAAGGAAAATCATAGTCTTTCTCCCTTCCGTGATCAAATGGAAAGAGTAAATCTTGTCCATTCAAGGGAGAAAAGCAAAGCCTATCCTGAAACTAATCATTACACTGCTCCAAGCTGTATTCTATGATACTCAAAGGAAGGGAGCACAGACATATTCCCTTTGAAAGTACAGACCCTTTTCCTTTGGAGGTCTAGAGTGCCAAAATTCAAGTAAGAGGCACTTGTTTCATCTGAATTTTCTAGCTTCCTAAAGGAGAAATATTCTTCTCGTAAAATGGCCAAGTTCTTAGACTGCATATCAGTAACTGGCTCTGAATTTCTATGTTCCCAAATACTGAGAATCAATCAATAATTTCCCTCCTTGCACATTCAGAGCATCTACATACCAGCCCCAATCCTGCCAAGCAATTATGTCTCCTCTCTTTTTTCTACCTTTCAACATTTCTCAAGTTTCTTTTTATTCATGCAGCGTCTTTATCTTCTTCCTGTAGGGAAAGTAAAAGTGCTTTAGCAATTTGAGCAGAGAAGGGTTGGAAAATTCTTGCTCCTGCTTTTGATTTTTCTGTGGGAGAGATAGCAACCAAACCACTTTGCATCTAACCTTTAGAGAGGTTGAATATTCACTATACTTCACTCAGGTCTAAACTCTCATGACAAATTTCAAATATCTAGTGGGAGAATTGCATTTATGATTGTTTGGAACAAGAGATCAACACTAGCAATATTTCCATGCTCAAACTGGCCTCCCTAACCTAAGCTCAGTTCCTCAGTTCTTACCTTCTGTCTAATGTTACTTAATGACCATTTCCTTTCATTAATAAAGGGACATGAATAGTAAAAAGGGAAGTAGAGCTATAGCAATCATTTCAACTTGATCAGGGTAGATAAACAAGTTGGTTTCCAAAATCTTCTTTTGATGAACTGAAAAAAACCAAACTGTAGTTTAACTTGTCATTGGGGATTTTTTTTAATTTTCTGGTTTCTGCATACATGTATGAATTCAACAACAATTTATATGCACTTATTTTATGTTAAACACTATTCTGGGAGCTCAGGAAAAAAAGATGAAAAGAATTACAAATTTTAAGGAGTTTATATTCAATTGGATGAAAGCAACACGTAGAAAGAAAATTAAACAAAAATAGAATCAAAATAGAAAAAGTAGTTCCTTACTCTGAAATGTTCTGATTTGAGTTGTGAAAAAGTTCATGCTGGTTAATAAATAGTTTATTACAGGTATTATTTCATAAAAACATACACACAGATTGGAGTAATCTGTTAGGAAGTAACTCATAATTATGAAATTGTAAGATGGCAATTGGAATTGTAACTGGGGTTGATTGAACCTGAGGCTGTTAGTAATGAATCCTCCCTGGCACAGAGAGCAAGATGTCTACTCTCTGTCCTGAGAATCTTTAACACACAATCTGACTCTAGCTTTCAAACAGTAAAAAGTTTATTATAGACGATAATGTGGATTAGGTAAGGATTAAGGGCTAGGAAATTCCCTATCACTAATAAAGTTCTACCTTTCCCAGCCCACTGACCTTCCAAAGGTTGCTTCAGTCCCCAACAGAGTTGGGGCTACACTGACTCCCCTCTCTGCCTCAAACCCCACAGTTCTGACTAGCTACCCTTGGCTAAGTCCATATAAATAGAGTCTTTGGTGAAAACCAGAGATAGTTGTTGAATCAGGAGCTAGTGCCAGGAGTGGTCTAGTCACTCAGGTGTTGGTAAAGCCCCCCAACATAACTCAGAAGTGCAGATCACTATCAGTGATAGTTTCTCTTGAGATGTCACTAGATGTCTGGGATCAAAAAGGGATAACAGGAACCAAAGTAGATGTTTTGGGTAGGTTTCCCATAGGATCAGAAGAGAGCTTAGTTCAGGAGCTGTTTACTTCTCCACAGTCCTCAACTCTCTCCCCAGTTGACCATTAACCCCCTCAGAATCCTTTCCCAGAATTCTGAGATCTCCTCTGGTACTTCCTAGTTTCTTGCATTCCCTCAAACTTCTGTCTCTCTATTCTGATCCTTTACCTTTTCCCCAGATTCCTCCCTATCAAAACATATTATCTCAATTTTTATGTTGTTATTCATTTCATTTAATTCAAGACCTATTTATTAAGTGATTGCTCTGTGCAAGGCATTGTGATAAGCACAGGGATTGGGGGGAGAAACCAGTAACAAAGCAGATCTTGCTCTTAACAAGTTTACATAGAAGTGCAATCCTAATATATGTAGCACAAGATCATTTTGAGGAAGATCACTGGTAACTGGGTCTGGAGGGGCTGAAGAAGAGTCAGGAAAGGCTTCACACAAAGATGGGAGATATGTTCTATGCCTTGAAAAATTCAAAGACATGTAGCTGAGGAGAGAAGAACATTCTAATGCAGCAAAAGTCTTTCTGAATGTGTGAATGTTAAGTGAAAGAAAAAAATGAATAGACTGAATTAATAGTAATAAAGAGTGTATAATGGGAAGTAATATGAAATGAGGTTACCAAAACTATTTGGGAAATTTGCAGTTGGAATATAAGGTCAGTTTAATTTTTATCCTGGAGCCAATTTATTTGGGGGCGAAGGATGATCACACTGATGATTGTTGAACAAAGGAATCAAATGATTAGGACTATGCCATACAGAGATAATTTTAGTGTCTATGTGGAAGACTGATTAAAAATTGGAAAGGCTGAGAATGGTATGAGGTTAATATGTTGATATAATCAAGTAGAAATGTAATGAGGAACTTAATTAGAGTGGTGGCCGATTAAGGGGAGAGAAGGGCCTGGATTAAAGTGCTACCTTTTAAGTACAACTGATGGGTTTTAGTTCTAAAGTAGACAATCAGGCTATGAGAAAGGGAAGATCTTATAGAAACTAAACTTTAAAAATTGTATACTTGTAAAAATATTGTATCCCTCAAAAATAATTAAGAATTTAGAAAAAATTCTAAAAAGATTCTAAAAAAAAGAAAAGGGGAGAGTTTAAGAGGGAAATTAATAGTTTGGGACATTTTGAGTTTGAGATGACAATATGAAACCTTTAATGAGCTGTTAGTTGCTATATCCCCCATAGATAATTTCCAGTCCTCTCAGAGGTAATGATGTTGGACATATTTTCATTCTTCATAAGAAGATATATAATAAATCTTCCCCCCAAAAGCTTACTTTTTTTATAACAGAAGGGCCAAGTTACTCAGGTCTGTTCCCTTATAAGTAGTAAATAAGCTTCTGGGTGAGGGTGGGGGAGGATTGAGAGAGTGATATTGAGAGCTTCCTATAAAGGTAGGGAACAACTACTCTGTTAGTTAGGGAAACATGAAGGGTTTGTCAAGAAAGTTTAAAGTCCAAGTTGATATTAAATGACGGAGTTGTAAAGGATACAGTAAAAAATGATTTTATTGTTTACTCTGTCAATGCTCAGCAGCTGAGCAGTAGGGAGAGAGAAAGATGGTGACCTTGGCATGATATGGAAAATTGCCAGGCATAAATATTTCTGAAATTCACTTACTTCTTCCATCTTCTTCATGGAATTCTCACTTCTTTCATGATATAGAAGAATCATCTTCTGTATCAAGTCTTTCCTAAATCTTGCACACTCCAATAGTCAATAGCCTCCTTTACTAACTACTTTGTTTTTAACTACTTTTAATGAACATTTTTTAATATATGAATTCTATGTATACTTAAATATTTACAAGTAGCACTTGCTTCTATATGTACTTTATTTATTCTATATATACTTTTACATATTTACAAGCAGGGTTGGCTTCATTCTTGACTTTGTATCATCAACTGTTAATACAATGTTTAGTACTTAGTAGATGCTTAGGTTTTTTTGAAAGGAGAAAGCTATTTCTATTTGGTCTTTATATTTCCAAAGCTTACCATAGGTTCTTGTACATATTATGGCCCTTAATAAATTCTTCTTGAGTGAGTGGTTAGTAAATACTTTTTGTGTTGATTATCCGAATAATTGAAGAAAAGAGATTGATGGGTTCAAGAATAGTGGACTATTGTTGGCAATGCTCTTCAAAGAAAAAAGTGATAGACTTTAAGAACAGATAGAGAAGGATGGATTGGATGCCATGTGAAAATTAGTAATAAGTAGGAGAAGTTAGGTGGAGGTTGACAAAAGGAAGACTAGGGAATTATGATCACAAAGGGAATTCTTGTTTTCTTCCAAGAAACTGCTGTCAAATTTCGGCATATATTACAATATCTTCAGCATGTTGGCCACCAACAAATGTTTGTGATATGCACAGAAATGAAGGTATTTTATTCATTCATCTATGAAGTATTTTTTATTCCTTCCACTCCTTTAAGGAAATATATATGTGTACATATATATATAT
>NW_025383526.1:0-2317 GCF_016433145.1 Gracilinanus agilis
AAATTAATATAGAAGGATATATATATACATATATATATATATATATAAAAGATATTAGGGTTTAAAAAATTTTTTTAAAAACCCCACCAGTAATCATCTACATTTAGGAGGTCACAGAAAGCAGTTCCCACATACACCAAACTATTCATCCCAGACCACAAATAACAGGGAATAATTGTGGGATGTGAATGGAATGAAATGTTATTGTCCCAAAGGAAATGATGCCTATGAAAAGGGCAAAGAAGTAAGAGAAAATTTACCTGAACTGATGCAGAACATAGTAAGTACGATTCAAAAGAAAACAAAACATTGACAGTGACCAAGCTTGTCCTGGGGAAAAGATGAGAGAAAACACTTCCATTCTATCTCCTAGGTGGGGGGATATAGGTGCTGAATGCTGAATATAGTATCTTATTCTATTGATTTCTTGTGTAGTTTTGTTGAATTACTTGGTTCTTTATTCTTTCTTGAGGATTAAGTTTTTGTCTAGGGTCACAAAGCTATGAAGTGCCTGAAGCTAAACTTAAAGATCATGTTCTTCCTGGGGTAGTGAGCAGGTGAAGGTGCTAAGGATGGATATCCTGTGCCACAAGGCACTTAGTTGGTCAAAACTAGAGTGGGAACCCTTTAACTGTGGTCAAGCAAGGGACATGTCCTAAGAATTCTCAGAACCTAACATGAAGAAAACTTGGCTGCCCATCCTATCTTTTTTTTTTTAACCCTTAATTTCGGTGTATTGTCTCATAGGTGGAAGAGTGGTAAGGGTGGGCAATGGGGGTCAAGTGGCTTGCCCAGGGTCACACAGCTGGGAAGTGGCTGAGGCCGGGTTTGAACCTAGGACCTCCCATCTCTAGGCCTGGCTCTCAATCCACTGAGATACCCAGCTGCCCTCCATCCTATCTTTTTTAACTCCTTACCTTTCATCTTAGAATCAATCCTGTGTCTTGGTCCCAAGGCAGAAGAGTGGTAAGGGCTAGCTATGGGGGTTAAGTGAGTTGCCCAGGGTCACATAGCTAGGAAGTATGTCAGACCAGATTTGAACCCAGGCCTTCCCATCTCTAGGCCTGGCTCTCAATCCACTGAACCACCTAGCTGCCCCCTAGTACTGTTATTTTCTTGTTATTCTTTATTACAAAGAGTAAATTGTTGTGTAGGGGATGGGGAAAGAGATTTATTTAGAAATGCTAGTGATGTGATAACAAAATAAACTAATAATTTGTTCATCTGTACCTATCATCATTCCTGTGCCACTCCCTACCCCAAACTTGTACCTCCAAAAGGTCTATTTCTGTAGAAGTCAACTGCATCCTACTGAGCACTCCAGTTTGTAACCTTAGATTCATCATTGACTCATCACATTAAGAATTCCCTGCAGTCCAAAGGGGTATGGGGGAGGTAGTTTCTGAGAAGACTGACTGGAGGTGGTACTATGCCAATTATGAATTGAAGGATGGAGACAAATTCAATGTAGATTGGCATTGGTAATTGAGATGGTTTACCACTACCACTACCCCTCCCCTACCAAAAAATAAAAAAAAAAAAAGATGAGGGTTAGATGATAAGCCAGGAGACACACAACACCTGGAATCCAGATTTTCTCATTCTTGGGCTGTGGGAAGAGGTTCCACTCCACCCTTTAATCACCTTAAAGAATTGTAGACAAGACACTCCTATCCTCCAAGATTCCATGGGCCACCTAAAGCCCAAGAATTCTTCTTCCAGCAGCTGGTCTGCTGATGACAAGTGTCTCCTTTCTAAATAGGCTGGTTTATTTTTTAAAAGGGATCCATAGCTGAGGCCTTCCTGCATGATGAAATTCTCCAGAGCTTGTGTTCCCATATGCTCTAAGAAGGGGTCCCCTCTGTGCCATCCTGAGGCATTTTAGTAAGTCTTTGTGGAGGGGAGATAAGATCCCATTTGGACAAACTACAGGGAAGAAGTGGCAGCAAAGAAAAAGCTGAAGGGATACCATGGAGCCCCCATCGCATTCCTCCTTCCTTCAAATCCTGTCCTCCAGAGCCTGGAGGTGAAGAATCAAGAAAAGAATTAAGGAAACTCCTTAATTTGTTTTAAACACTTACCTTCTGTCACAGAATCAATAAGTATTGGTTCCAAGGCAGAAGAGCAATAAGGGCTAGACAATGAAGATTAAGAATGGAGGAATGAAGAAGGGAGAAAGGAAGGAAGAAGGGAGAAAGAAAGAAAGAAAGAAAGAAAGAAAGAAAGAAAGAAAGAAAGAAAGAAAGAAAGAAAGAAAGAAAGAAAGAAAGAAAGAAAGAAAGAAAGAAAGAAAGAAAGAAAGAAAGAAAGAAAGAAA
>NW_025383527.1:0-5281 GCF_016433145.1 Gracilinanus agilis
TATATATATATATATATATATATGGAGAATATGTGCTAAATTGTGTCAGAAGAAGGAAGCCTGGGAGGCCTGCATGTGAAAGGTTTCATGAGGATTTTATAAGCATGATTTAAACCAGTCCCTGGAGAATGAACGGGTAGAATTTGAACACATATGGAAGAGGAGAGGGCAACAAGATATTTGTTTTGGGGAGGAGGGAAGACTACAAACAAAAGTGTAGCATTAAGATCAGCATATCATTTAATTCACTTCCCAATCAGTTATCATTACTTACTCATTGTCTGTCATATGGCTGCCTGTAATATCCTCTTTTCAGTCTAGACTAGGTGTGGCTGAAATAGATTTCTTTTGACTGAGCTGAGAGATTACATTTGGCCTGATTCTTCTGAATATATTGGAGTGTATGTTGGAACAGCTGTATCTGATAAATATTTACCAATGATCCTTTGCATAGCCTTGAGAAAGAATACAAATAAACCTTATAACAAATAAGCATAGCCAAACATATTTTAAACATAATTCAAAGAGTAGCAGTGTCCAAAACATATATGCCTCTACAACTTGTGCCCATCACCCCTCTATCAGGAGAGACTGGTAAGACATTTTTTTCCATAGGTCTTTCAATTGTTTTGTTTGTCATGTTGCTGCTGTCCTGGCATAAGTATTTTCCCTCATTCTATCTACTTCATTCTGTGTTAGCTCATACTACAGAATTCTCTGAAATTATCTTCTATATATATTTTTATGTAAAATAATATTCTATTATATTTTTATAAAACAATTTCTTTATTCATTCCCCAATTGCCTAAAAGATATTGTAAGGGATCCACTAAAAGTATAGATTTTTTCTTATTCTTCCATTTCTTCCCATATAATTTAGTAAGTGTGTTTTTTTCAATAAATTATTCCTTCCCTTTAAATAGCATTCCTTTTAGTTGTCTCTCCTCATTCCCACTTTTCCTGTTCAAAGTATGGCATTTCTACACCAAATTTTGTGTCTTCAACCCTCCTTTGTTTATTTCACATAAGAATGCTATTCATCTGATGTCCACTCCTCCTCTGTGTCTATTTTTCTCCTCCTATTCCTCAACTATGAGTAAAGGCATTTTTTCCTTATTCTCAATTAAAATGTTAGCACTACACCATCCCATATTTCTTTTTGATTGTCCAAATAAATTTTCCTAGATTTCTCTGGATTATTGTTTTTATTTCAAAATCTGACTTATTTCTTGAGATTTCCTTAGAGATGTTTGTAAGTTCCCTATTCCATTAAAGTCATTTCTTTTTTACCTGTAGGATTCCATTTATGACTAAGTTTCCATGTGTAATTTATTCTCAGTTTTATGACTTATCTTTTTTTTTGTAATATTATATCCTAAGACATTTTCTCATCAAAAGTAGAAGCTTCTAGGGCTTTTTGAAACTGATAGTTTCTTTGTATTTGAACTCCTTTACTGGATGCTTATACTACTTTCCTATGATACTATGATCTGAATTTTGGCTATTACATTCCTTGCTTTTTTTTTCAGGTTATTTTCAGGTTATTGGTGAATTCTCTTTAATTTTACTTTGCCTTCTTGTTCTAATAGATCTAGGCAGTTTTTATTTATGGTTTTTTGAAATATAATTTCCAGAAACCTATTAGTCTCATTTTTTTCTTCCAATTTTTCTTCTACCACTCTTAATTGATTTTCAAAATATTTTTTGAACTCCTCCTCCATTAATTCTTTTTGGACTTGTAACTAATTCATATTTTGCTTAGAGGCTTTGGACACAACAGTATTGACTTTGTTGTCTTATTTTGAGTTGGTGTTTTGGTTTTCCCTGGCACCAGAATAACTTTTTATGTTTCTTTTTTTGATCATTCACTAATTTTCCAAGCCTTTTTCTTTTAACTTAAAAATGGTTAAGTTGGGCTTTATAATTGTGGTGAAAAGAACACTGTTCTAAGCTTCAGGTTCTTTTTGTAGTTATCTTCAGTGCTAACTCTGGGGATCAATATGCTTTTAAGGTGGTATGATATAAAGAGAGGTGTGTTTAATATCTTCCCTGACTATGCACTGGTCTATGAGCAACTGGACACACCCTTTTTCCACCTTAGAACTGGGACCAGGGCCTCTTGCTCTCCTGTGGTGCAAATGCTCCTCCTTACCCTATGATCCAGACCCAGGATTTTGCATAAGGGCCAAGCAACAAGAGTCTTGCACTCAAAATCAGCAAAAGAATCCCTGTAATCGCCTTCTGAGCATTTGTCCAATCTTCCCTTACTGTCTGAGGCTGAGAGCTTCTGGTAGCCTTTTCTACTTGTCCCCATGGTTTGTGACACTGATGGGCTGCTCTGCTTTGTGCTCCATATCCACTCCAGTACAATAAATATTTTGCACCAGCCTTGTAAGATCTTTTGGGCTAAAAAGTATTTCATCTGGCTTTTTGTAGGTTATGTTTTAATTTAAACTGGGCCATCACATTAACATTTTTCTAGAATTTGTATTAAGGTATTGTACCACAGTTTGGAGGGTCATTTGGAGAGATGAAGGATCTGTATACCTTCTCTTCCATCTTGGTTCCAACCCCTTTTGAGTGATTTATTTCTTATTGCATTATATTTAATTCAGGGGTCCATTTCTTAAGAAAGGCTTAATACTTTCTTTTCTAAGTCACATGTTTTTTTTTCAAATTCTTACTTTCAGAATCTTTTTGTTTTGTTTTGAAATTTTGTCTCATTTAAATATTACTAATTATTTATACAGTACTTGTAAAAATCTATGGTTTCCTTTGAGTCTCTCTTAGTAGAAGTTATGGTGTTGGATGTGTAATAACTTTTCATGCTAGCTGGTATTTTCTTTGATTTACTCTTTTCCAATTTTAGTTCCTAAATTGGGACTCTGTGTCAGGACTAGGGTCCTGCCCCCTATCCTTGTTTTTATTACAGTTATTTATCTTGCTTTTTCTCATCCTGCTTCCTCTAAGTTCTTGCACCAAAGTTTCATTGCCCAGTGTTGTTCCCCACTCTGGGTCTTTTAAGTTCAAAATGTTGACGCTCCCTTGCCCTGGTTAGCAATTTAGAACAGAGTTTTAGATGTCTCAAAAATCCTTTGGCCTGTGATGGCCCAGTTTAAGGACTAAGGCACTAAATAGGTTCTTACCAAAATAATCCCTATAGTCAATTATACCCCAGGGCTTCCAAGATCCCTAACCTAGGACTTTCTTATCAACCTAGGCTTTTTACATTTTATCAGTGCTCATGCTGGTGCTAGATGGAATTTTTATGACTACCCATGGCCCAACTCTGGTCCTGCCGGAACTGGCCTCCTTAAAGGACCTCCTTCTCTATTGGTGGTGGGAAATGATTGGCTGACATTTTGTTTAATTATGGTATGGACAATGCCACTTATTATTATAATTTCTCCCTGAATTTCTTGATCATTATTAGGTCTGTTATGAACTTCAGAGTTTTGCTGGGGTATACAGGGGAAAGCTAAGCAACTTGCCTCCTGTCTATGAAAACATCTTAGTAGAAAGCTTCCTTAAGGGGTTGTTAAACTGTCTATGATCATCAATCTATGGTTCCCATTACTAGGATTAGGCCCTAAGAGCATTACTGAGAGGGTAAAAAACTGTATGAAGGAAAACATTCATGGAATCTTTTTTTGTAATTACACACACACACACACACACACACACACAAAGAAAAAAACCCTGGAAATAGCATAAATGCATTGATTGGGAGAAATGATGAAATATATTGTGATATTAGAATTGATAAATATTGGAAATATACAGAAAATAAGGGAAATATATGAAAAGAAGAAAAAAAAAATAAGAAAAAAAAACACACCATGATTATATTTAAAAAATAACAGCCAAAAATCAAGAGAAAACAGTTTCAATAAAATGAATACAAAGGGAACTCCAAAGCAGAGGATGTTTATATTAGCACAAGTATATAATTTCTGTATTTTTAAACAAATTATAAACAGGAAGAAGAGGACATAATCGTTGTTGAAAAATATCAGTGCAAAAGGGTTCAAAGAAAGTCAACCAAGTGCAGAGTCAGTATATAAAGCAAAAACTCATCTTGGTGTTCTTCCCACTACACTATGCTATCATCCCTGTGGTCATTTTTAAAAATGGGTAAAAGACACAGAAGCGATGAGAATCTGTTAGAAAGAATGGCCTTGTTTATATCGGGCAGGAGTTGCTGGGGGAAAAGAAATTATACATTGGAGAGACTGGTAAAAAATCTGAAACAAAAATGAATGTTGAAAGGAAAATAAAACATTTAAAAATATAATCCCCATCTCAGAGTCCATTGTTCTGGGACTTTCTCCTCACAGAGGAAGTTAAATGTCCAGCAAAAGCAAATAAGCTTTGCTCTCTAAAGATCTTCTTCAAACTTTGTATCACTTTGGGTATTCCTGACTTCCAGCCTGAAGAGAGGAGATGCATGAGGTCAACTCCATTTTATATTACTGAAGGAAAAGAGTCTAAAAAGACCTGAAAATGTGGCAGTTTTCATCTGTGTGAATTAAATATTTGTGGGATTTCTGACTCAATCCAATCCCAGAGGACTGGCTACAATAAGTAACCATAGGAGTAAAAGAGTAATGTGTCTTAATTTGCCAGTGTGACAGGTGAAATTCCTGACCAGTAGAAGTTGTGGAAGTCAGAAGAAGTATGGGGACTGAGGTGAAACACTGGGCCAGTTGAAGGGAGAGGGTTTAGATTGAGCTTGAAAAGCAAGCATGTGAAACTCTCTCAGCCATACATTTAGGCTTATAAGAGGAGTCAGTCTTATAAGCCATCTCTAGCAAGCAGGCTGACAGGACCATGCAGGTCTGGGAATCCTGGAACTTCATCTCTTAGGCTTGGGTTCCTTCCTTATAAAAGCATGTTCCTTGACTCACCTTAATTTGTTTCGCTGGACCATGCTGGTGGTTGGGCCCATGGAGAATCTAGGTCCTCATGGACCAGAAGTAACTCAACTGAAGATTTACTTTAAGTTAGAAAGGCTGAAAACCTTATTTCGCTCTTTCTTTCTCTTAGCTAGTAAATACTTTTAACTTAGTATAAAGTCTTCAAGATTACTTTTTATTCATAACACATCATGTATCTATCCCCAACTTGCTACACTAGAGACTATGGGGAGTTTCAACTTAGTCTTATCTCTGTGTCTTCCCCACCTAGCTCCCATCTTCTCATTTACAGTGGCAGAGCTCTTGCATTCTGAATTCTCTGGTAAGTATCCTCTCCCATCCTATGTATACTTCTTTTTTTTTTT
>NW_025383528.1:0-3647 GCF_016433145.1 Gracilinanus agilis
CCAAGATTCCTACTTCCCCAGAGAAAGGGAAGAGAGAGTACCTGTAGGGGGAGGGATTTGGAACAGAACTATAGAATCATCATAATAATAGCAGACATTTATATAGTGCTTTAAAGTTTATAAGGCATTTTATATACATCATCTCAGTGGATACTCACAACACTCTTAGGTCAGACAGCATGGCACAGTGAATAGAATTCTGAAACTAGGAGTCAAGAAAACCTGGGTTCAAATCTAGTTTCTGTCACTTATAAGCTGTTTAACCACGCTCAAGTCATTTAACATTTTAGTCTGTTTCCATATCTGTATATAAGGGAAAATAATAGAGAAGACTTACTTTACAGGGTTGGGCAGATAATTTAAGATAATTGATATATGCTATTTTATAGGTGTTAATATTTATTAGCTATGGCATACACTTAATAGATAAGGAAATTGGGGTTCAGAAAAGATGAGCTATTTCCCTATTGGCCACAAGAAGCAGAAACTGAATTAAAATTAAAAACTCAAGTTTTCCTGACTCCAAGTACTACGTGGACATAATACTCCAGGTAGTAATATCTTCATTTATATCTTGGGAAACTAGGACTCAGAAATATTAAGATTTAGTGAAGTTAAATGACTTGCTCCTGGCCCCCAGTCAATACAATGGAAAGTGTGTTAGACTTGGAGTTAAAGGATGAGGAATCACATACAGTTTCTACTATGAATTAATTTATTAGTTAGCTAACTAATGAGAAGACTTCATTTCAGACTAAGACATTAAGACATTAATTAGTTAATTAATTAGAAGATTTAATTCAAGAATAA
Organism: Gracilinanus agilis; assembly: GCF_016433145.1. NCBI lineage: Eukaryota > Metazoa > Chordata > Mammalia > Didelphimorphia > Didelphidae > Gracilinanus > Gracilinanus agilis. The sequence goes on from NW_025383528.1 coordinate 811, forward strand.
GACATTGTTGGAATATCTCATGGACCTTGGTTTCTTAATCATTTAAAGGAGGGTATCAAACTAGATTATCTCTGAGGTCCTTTCCAACTCTAAATTGATAGTCCTATATTTAAGTATAGGAGGTATGATCCAAACCCATGCCATGGCTCACCCGACTCTTAGTTCTTCGCTTTTTCCCGTACTCTAGAACCTTAGGAGTTAGAGAGGACCTTAGAGATAATTTATTTCAATTATTACTCAAATCATGAATTCTGTTTAAGGTGTGTGCATGCCCATGTGTGCATAAGTGGTCATTCAGCTGCTGCTTAAATACCTACAATGATTGAAGACTCACAACTATCTAAAGCACTTTATTCTGCGTGAGAGTAACCTTAAGCACCGATGTAGTACAGTGGATAGAGTTCCTGGAATGGAAAAAAGAAGACATGAGTTCAAATCCAGCATCGGGTACTAGCTTTGTGACCCTGGACAAGTCACTTAACTATCTGCCTCAGTTTCCTCATCTGTAAGAAGACCTGAAGAAGGAAATGGCAAAGTACTCCATTATCTTTGCCAAGAAAATCCCCAAAAGGGTCACAGTTAGACACAACTGAAAATGGCTAAGCAAACCTTAACTATTAGAATATTTTCCTTTATGTAATTCCAATCTGATATCCCCAGTTTTTCCTCCTAGGAACCAAGCAGAAGAATAAGGATACCATACTCCAGTCAATTCCAGTAGGAAAAGGTATTGGTGTTTCCCAAGTAGCTTTACTAGTATCTATAGAAACTCCTGTCACATCCCTACTCTGCCCCACAGTATTGTTACTGTTTAGTCATTCAATCACAGCTGAATCGTCATGGCCCCATGGACCATACTGTTCATGGGGCTTTCTTGGTAACAATACTAGAGTGGTTCACCATTTTCTTCTCCAAAGAATTAAGACAAACAGAAGTTAAGTGACTTGCCCAGGGTGGCACAGCTAGCAAGTGAGGACGGATTTGAATGTAGGCTTTCCTGACTCTTACCCTAGCACTATAACCACTGAGCCATCCGGCTGCCCTACTGTACTTTTCAGTATTTCCATCACAGGTCAGATGATTTCCCATTTCCTTCTAGACTTTGCATATGCAAGGGAAAGTTAGTCTAGGTGTGTGCAATTTTTAAAGTGAGTTGAGTCTTTCTGCATGGCACCCATTTAATGAACATAAAAAGTGTGAAGAAAGCTGTGTAACAAATGCAGGAAATATGCTGACTGTCTCCTTTCTGTAACCTGTCCTGAGGGACAGGAGGGGAATATGAATTGGATCTCAAGTGAGTGACTAAAACTCCCTGTAAGCAAAATGGGATGGAGCTTAAATAGGCCAGGTCGGGCTAACTTAGTTCTAAATGCCTCCTAACGTGATAATGATGACCCTCGTAGGTCATCAGTGGCACGTTTAATAAACATAAGATTATCACACCGATAGAGGAATGGATTTGTTATTTTCAGCCTTCACTGGGGGGGGCCAGTGAACCCACCTTAACCACAACATAGTTCATGTCTGGATGTCAAATCTCCATCTTGCATGTAGAGTACTTTATTTTGATCAATAATTCTCTTTCATTATAATGCTATAATTAACCTTATTCTGTATGTTAGATGTCCAATAATCAGCTCAACTGGGCCAGGAGTTGATTATAGCATGGAGGTTTGGGGATAGATTATCCATATTCTCATTGGTATCTATTTGATCTCAGCATGTACAGAGTCATTTGGCCGAAGAGAAGAAAACAGAAGACAATTTAAAGTATCTGCTATCAAAAATAACTGATTTGAAACACCTAAATATATATATATATTCAAGCATCATCAAGCTCCTAAAATCTATGACCCAAAAAGTGGCCTGGGAAACTGTATTATCCAAAAAAAGAAAAAATCACAAATTTAAACTGCCTAGATCTATTAGAGTCAGAGAGTAAAGTGAAAATAGAAGGAATCCTCTTATGACTTCCTGAAAGAAATTCCAAATTTAAAACTTCCAGTAATGCCTTAGTCAAAATCCAGAGTTGTTGTGTCAAAGGAAAAAAATACCATAAGTAAAGAGAGAAAGGAGACAACCCTGAGAAACAAGTAATGTTATTTTCCCCATTGTATAGATAAAGAAATCAAGGTTAAGTGCCTTGCCCTGGGTCACATAGCAAGTGTTTCAGGCTGAATTTGAACTCAGATTTTCCTAACTCCTGGCCCAGTATACTATTCATTGTGCCACTTAGCTGCCTATTTTGAAAGACTTTAAAATTCTGGTTAATAGAATGATCAACTATGACTCCAGAAGCCAAAAGATTAAACACTTTTCCTGATGGATGAAAGCTACAGAATTAGATATTCCTTTTCAGACATGGTCAATGTGTGGATTTGTTTTAACTGCTTATTTGTTACAGGAGAAAATTTGGGGAAGGAATGATCAGAATTTGGGGGAAACTGAAGAAGTAGGAATAGAATTAAAATTTTTTAAAATAAATTCTGAAAAAAAAATTTAATTAACAAAACAGGGGTAGCTAGGTGGCTCAAAGGATTGAGGCCAGGCCTAGAGATGGGAGGTCCTGGGTTTAAATGTGACCTCAGACACTTCTTAGCTGTGTGACCTTGGGCAAGTCACTAAACTCCCATTGCCTGGCCCTTACCATTCTTCTGTCTTAGAACCAATACACAGTATTGATTCTAAGATGGAAGGAAAGGGCTTTTTTAATTTTTAAAAAGTCAATGAAACATTTTGAAGATGCACAAAAGATAAGAGATAAGGAAATTCAGAGGAAAAGACAGACAAGCAGGACAACAAACATGTTAAATTCATTATATATATAATATATATGC
>NW_025383529.1:0-3034 GCF_016433145.1 Gracilinanus agilis
TATATATATGTATATATGTTAATGTATTATCCAGAGTGGGTAGGGGAATGAAAAGGAAGAAAGAGAAGAAAATTTGTTGTTTGAACTATACTTGATAAGAGATAAAATAGATATAATAGATAATATTACATAATAATAGATAATTAGTTCATTAATAAAAATAATAGATAATCATAATAAAAGATAGAGCTTGCAAGGCTGAGAAAGGACTCCCAAACAACCTTGATGGCTCTGGATCTTTTTCAGGGATCTTTTCAATTAAGGGAATAAATTTTTTTAAAAGGACCCAAAAATATAATTATAAATAAAAATATAAACAATATAAAATTACATTTAAAAAAGCACTCTGCAATATTCAGTTTATTCCCACCCTGAGCCCTGTAGATATCAAAACTTTTTGGTTTCTTTTAAAAAAGAATACTCCCCCCCAAAAAACACACACACACACACACACACACACACACACACATCTGGTTTTGACTGGTCCAAACGTCTAAAAACAAAAAAAACCCTGTAAAAACAAACTGGTCCAATCCATTTGGAAATAGTCTAGATCAGTCAGTTTGGCCAGGCTCCAAATGGCCTGAACTCATTTAGATCAGTCTAAACTGGTTCTGATCTGTCTGAACCATCTCAAACCATTCTAAGCCATGAGTGAAAACCAGTTTCAGACTGGCTCAAACCAGCTAGAACCTATTTAAGCCAGTTATGCCTGGCTGGAACCAGTAAAACCAGTACAGAACCATCAAAAGCAACTGGTTCTGGCCAGTGAGCAGGGGCTCAAACCAATTTAGACTGGTCCAAACTGGCTAAAACAAGTTTGACCTGATTCTGACCAGTTACAACTGTAGATTTAATCTTTAGATTTAATTACCAAAGGTGAAAACATCTTCACTTAGCTCACAAGTTGGGAGATCTGTAACCCATATGTGCTAGAGTGAGTGACAAATAAGAATTTACTGACTCCCTCCTGGGCAGTCCTAAGAAAAGCACCTATTGTGATTGGACATGTAAACTAAGAGAAAGGCACAGGAAGTGATGCAAAAGAGGTCCCTTTAAAAAGAGAGTCCAGTGAGCTAAGTGCTCTCTTCTGGTTCATGAATGGGACCTGGGACCTTAAGATGTTGGTGAGACTGCTCTTAAATCTTTCCTTTGGAATTTCACGTGGTAACTGTAAAGACTAAATCTTCCTGAACTTCTCTTAAAGGACTTTCCTCTCAAAAAAGACTCTGTGACTGAAGCTTTTGCTTCATACACCTCTGGGGCCTTCGGGCCTTGGCCCTCAGCTCAAGGCTTGTCCTTTTTCCAATTGAGGACTAGTTATATCTGCTTGGGTTAAACCAGGGACCTAAGTGAATTATTTAGTTTGTCAGGTTAATTATCTTACCTTATCCTCTCTCTAAATTTCTTACTTTCTCTCTTCTCATTTGTAAATAAACTTCCATAAAAGTCATTTTGACTTGAGGTTATTCTTTAATTGGGAATTGATAATTATTCAATTACCTGGGGACCTAACCTTTTAATATATTCAATCAAAAATCCCCTTTTCCCCTTACGCAAACAAGTTTAGACCAATTCCAACCAGTCAAAGCTAGTTCTTGCTGGTTGGAACCAGCTCAAACTCAAACCAAGCCTAGAACTGGGTTTTGACCATTTTGATTGGGCTGGGCTGGTTTTTTTTTTTTTTTGATGGTTTGAGCCTCATTTTTCCCATTCTTGCAAATTATAAAAATATCTAATTTCTCTTATGGAATTTTTCTTGGATTTTATTTTTGTTCTCAATATCATTAACCAAATAGAGCCTTACTTCTTAACCCCTTACGATTTGGAAGAAAGAGAAAATCTCCATAAAATAAATAAACAAAAATAAAAGAAACTAGAATAGTTTTGCCAATTAAAATTCAGACTGAAAAGAAGCATTATGTGGTAATGGGAAAAGAATTGGATTTAGAATCAAATAGACTGTGTTCAAATTCCAACAGAATAAAATTTATAATACAACTGAAAACAGTCAAAACCTAGTTCAAACCTGTCAAAAGCATCTCAGATTGGTCAAAACCAGTTCAAAGGAGTCTAAACCAGACAAAACTTGCTTTAAATAGTTCAATTCTTTTAGTCTAGTCCAGTGATGGGCAAACTTTTTAAAGAGGGGCCCAAAGGAAAGGAAATGCTCATTTATCAGTCTGTTTCTAAGGCAACTCTTTCTAAGTTTCATTGTATTGTATCCTACTCATTGTATTCATCAGAATAGGAATAATGTCAAACTGCCGGATAGAACATTTCAGGGGCCCCACATCTGGCCCACAGGTTGTAGTTTGCCCATCACTGGTCTAGTTTAAAAAAAAAACCCTGTAACATCTTCTTCCAACCTCAGAATATTGTGTGTTCTCTCTCTTAAAGGAAAAAAGAGTTTGGGGGACAAAGAGTTAATTAAATTAATAATTAATTAAAATAGCAATTAAAAGTAAATATTTTTCCCATTTTCTATTTATTTTATCTCTCCAAGAAACCTACTTTAATTTACTTTTAAGAGATAAAATAAATAGAAAATGGGAAAAAAGAAATAGAAAATAGAAATAGAAAAAAATAGGAAAAAATATTCAGCCAGAGGTTCCGGGTTAAGATGGCGGCAGAGTAAGAAGCAGCTCTTAACCTCTCCTGACCAAAACACACAAAACTCCTCAAGGGGACATAAAAACAAGTCCAGACGAACGGAGGAACCCCACAACAGAGCACAGCGTGGAAGGTACGTGGAATCGAGACATTTCCAGGCTATAAAGGGCTCTCACTAAATTGCGAGCTGAGCAACCACCCCACCCCCACCACCTCCACACACAAGATCTAGAGCTCTGAAGCCAGCTAAAAAGAAATAGAGCAAGTTTGGGGCACCCATCGAGTCATTGGCAGCTCCGGGGCCTGTTCCTGAGAGCAGCAAGACTTAGGACCCCATTAAGCCAAAGAACTCAGGCGAAATCTGAGCGCGGGAGCAGGATGCAGGGCGCACAACGCAGGCTGAGCAGAACGCAGGCACTGC
>NW_025383530.1:0-9049 GCF_016433145.1 Gracilinanus agilis
CCCCTTCAATAGAACCGTCCGCCCCCCCTCAAGACGTAAAATGCGTCAGCACCAGATCCACGGCCATTCTGGTAAGTTGGCGCCCGCCTCCCGCCGAGAGCCAAAATGGTGACCTAGCGGGCTACAGCGTGCGCTACCGAGCCCTGGACTCTGAGGACCCACATCCCCGGGAGGTGAAGCAGATTCCCCCCAGCACCACGCAGATCCTCCTGGAGTCCCTGGAGAAGTGGACTGAGTACCGCATCACCGCGGTGGCCCACACGGCCGTGGGACCAGGGCCCGAGAGCTCGCCCATCATCATCCGCACCGACGAAGATGGTAAATGTCCCCCAGGGACCCGAGGGTGGGGGTGGGGAAGGGGAGGGGGGTGACCGGTCTGCCCTGAGTCCCAGCACCTGCTCCCCCTCGCAAGACCCAGGTCCAGTGGCCAGGGCTGGGGTCAAGGGTTTCCTCCTAGCAGGCACCACAAACTGCCACGGGGGGAAAAACCCAAGAATGTAAGTAACTGGGGAATGGAAAGGCCCAACTAATCTCTGAAGGCCTAGACCTGCCCCATTATCTATTTCTTTTTTTTAAAAAGTTGTGGTCCAAATTAGCAAAACACTAGCTATATAAGTAACAAATCAGGTCCCTTTTCTAGGCCCCATTTTCCACCTCAATAAAATGAGGGGGTTGAACTAGTATCTTTTATGTAATCATGTAATAGTTCATGTAATTCATATTATACTTCATATAAATCCCATAATATTCTGGGAAGAACTCTTCCCTCAAGAGTAAGGAGGCCTAGGAACAAGGCCCTATTCAACCACTCATTCTTTGCATGACTGAACAACTCACTTTCTTTCTTTATTCTGGGCCTCAGTTTCCCAGTCTATGAGATCGGTATGATGATTAGTCTTGCCCTGCCTGCCCGCTAGGGTGATTGTGGGTCACCAAGGAAATAGCGTGTGGGGGGAAGTGTTGGGGTTGGGCTTTTTTCTCTGAAGAAGGATACTATTCTGTGTAAACACGAGGGGTGAGCGTTCTTGTTTCTGGGCCTATAGCGCCAGAGAATACCAAGCATTAGCCTTATCCCATGCCAAACCTCTCAGAGGGGCTCCCCAAGGACAGTCAAACTGGGGTCCTTGATTCCTTCCTGGGCCTGTTCACAGCTCCAGTGAGACAGCAAGGGGAGCTACACAGCCGTTAGGAGGAGGGGGGCACCCACGAGGCCTGTTATGTCAGCATCTGGTGTTAGAGAACCAGCTTCCTTGATAAATCCTGACCCTGTGCTCAGGAGACAAATACCCCAGCCCAGCCTGGGAATGGGAGTAGCATGGAGCTACCCTGCCCCTGTGCCAGCTGGGGGCATCTTCTGAGAGATTCCCCTGCCCCATATTGGCAGAGCCTAGCCTTGTACAGCATTATCCATTTTCCCCCCCTCCCTCCCAAGTCAGCAGCTGCCCTGGTGAGGCTCCCCAGCCCAGGACTAGGCCTGATTTTGAGTCAAGGGACCCAGGCTCAGATCCTGCAGGTCTTCTCCTCTTCACACACAAAATGTGACTGGACTGCCTGATCTCCAGGGTTCCTGCCCACTCTGACTCCTCCACCGAGCTCTACCTCCCGTTTTCCAGAGGGGGTGGTGCTGCCACACCGTGCGAGGGTTAGCTGTGTGGGTTCAGGGTCCAGAGCCCCCAGACCCAGCCCCAACCTGCCCATACCCAGAGCCACGGAGAACTCCCAAGTGTCTGTGGCTCCCAGTGGGCAGATGGAGGCCAGGGGTCCGGCTGGCGTTAACCCCGGCCCCCACCCCACCCCCTCCCTTCCCTTCCCTCCTTCCCCCTGTCTCCCTGTCCCTCTAGTGCCCAGTGCGCCCCCTCGGAAGGTGGAGGTGGAGGTGCTGAACTCCACAGCCATCAGGGTGCTGTGGCGCTCGCCTGTCCCCAGCCGGCAACATGGACAGATCCGAGGCTACCAGGTCCACTACGTCCGCATGGAGAACGGCGAGGCCAAGGGGCTGCCCCAGATCAAGGACGTCATGCTGGCCGATGCCCAGGTTGGTGAGCGCGGAGCGGGCAGGGCCAGGGAGCAGGGAGGGCAGGCCTAGATAGGACAGGCCCAGGGCTCTGAGCCCAGACACACTCTGCCTCCTTCCTCGTCCGTTTCTTCCAGCCGCCGTGGCTCGTGGCCTCCTCTAGCTAGGATAGACGCCGTTCTTCCTCCCGGCCTTCTCTGTCCTTCCCTTCTCTCCCCATCCACTTTCTCCCTCTGGCCTATGGCCCGTTTCCTCCGGGGGTTCTCTGCCTCCCTTTCCTCTCCTCCTCTCCCCTCTGGCCATCCTGCCTCCTCATATTCTCACCTTCACTCCTCTCTCCTTCTCTGCCCAGTGGGAAACAGATGATACAGCCGAATACGTGAGTACCGCCCTCTCCCGATGCCCTGACCCCACTTCCTGTGCCGTGCCGTGCCGTGCCGTGCTTCGTCCCCTTGCTCCAAGCCCGTGGCCATTGCACGCATCCTCTGCACGCCTTCTCCTCCTCCTCCTTCTTCCTTCCCTCCCTAGCCCCGGCACCACCACAGGGCTTCCTCCTCCCCATTCTAGGGGCTTCCAGAACAGTGAGTCGTCTCATTCCAGAGTCAGGAGAGTCCAGCTCTAGGCTGGGGGCTTTGAGGCTTCCCCTGCCCATGGAGCATGGCTTAGTGCTCCAGAGTCCCCATCTGTATCATGGGGAGAGGAATCATTGCAGGGTCAGTAAAGAACAGTGGTTTAAGGATGGCTCAGTGATTTGAGAACTGAGACAGGGAAGTCCTGTATTCAAATCTGGTCTCAGACACTTCCTGGACAAATCACTTAATCCCCAATGCCTAGCCCTTAACACTCTTCTGCCTTGGAACCAGTATTAATTCTAAGATGGAAGGTAAAGGTTTAAAAAAAAAAAAGAAAGAAAGAAAAGTGACAGAAATAGGATTACTTGGGCTCAAGTCCTAGACCTGCCTCCTCCAAATCATGGAGCCATGGAAAAGTTTTTCCCCTCCATGAAATTAATTTTTCTCCTCTGTAAAATGAGGCACTTGTGCCAGATAGGCTCTAAGGGTCCTCTAAGCACCAACATTCTGTTCTGCAAGGACCTACTCAGCTCTGATACCTTGTTCTGAGGCTCCTTCCAGCCCTGACACTGACTGTTCTAAGGGCTCTCCCACCTGACAGTCTGTGTTTTGTTATTCTAAGGACCTTCTCAGCCTTAATATCCCATGTTCTAAAGCCTCTCCCAACTCAGACATTCTTTGTCCTTAGATCTCCCAGTTTTAATATTCTCTATCGTAAGACTGACCCCATCCCTGATTATTCCTAAGTCTTTCCCAGCTCTGATATTCTCTCTTTTGGGGGTCCTTCAACCTCTGACAGTTTTTGTTCTACAATTCCTCCCAACACCGACATTCTTCATTCTAGGGACCTTCCAGCTCTGACAGTCTGTGTTCTAAGGTCTTATGGAGAGACAGAGGAATAACGCTGATAATGACAGTGTTGTTTCTGTGGTACTTCACAGTTTACAAAGGGCTTTGCCCCTCAGCACTTTGAGGAAGGTAGGATGCCCATCATAGAGAGGTGATTCTGAGGACCAGGGAGTTCAGGAAATATCTTAGTAAAAGCTCACTTAGTATATTACTTAGTAAAAGTTCATATAGAATTTGAAGGTGTACCAATTCCTTCTTCTGCTCTCTGAAGTATTTGGCACCTGGATGGCTACCCCCATTTTACAGATGGAAAAACAGAGGTTCATGGTCATGCTGAGTATCACAGCCAATATTCGAGCAAAAGTTTCCTGATATTCAGGTCAATGTGTTTTTCACTATGATGGGAGAAGTCCTGGTGTCCTAGTCTGAAAAGGAAGATAAAACTTTCCCTATACCAGGAATCCCAGGCAGTGCCCAGTAACACTTCATTAGCACTCATTCCGTGGGAAGTCAATGTGAGGCATAGGATTTGGGTTCAAATCCAAATCCTGCTATTTGTGTGACCTTAGGCAAGCCATTTCTTTCTTTTTTTTCTTAATGGATAGAGAACTGGCCCTAGAGTCAGGAAGACCCAGTTTCAAATGCTGTATCACACACTTAGCTGGTAAACCTGGGCAAATAATTTAATCTCTCTTACCCTCAATTTCTTCTGTAAAATGGGGATAATAATAACACCTACATCCCCAGGGTTGTCATGAGATAATATTTGTCAGGCACTTTATAAAGCCTAAATTCGTGCTCTATAAATGCTAGCAACTGTCATTATCATTATTATTATCATCATTATCTATGACATACGGATAACCCTGGGCTCCAACCTCTTTTCCCCAGACCATGAGCCAGGAAAACATGATGTGGCCAGATTGGCCAGAAAAGCAGCTCAAGTCTCTGTCCCAGGCTGTGGGTCTCTAAAATCCTTGAAATAACTGAAATTTAGGATCATAAAATTTGAAGCTGGAAAGATGCTTCGAGATCATCTAATACAATCCCCCACCTCTGCTACATCATTTTACAGGTAGAGAAACTGAGCTCTTCTCCTATCCCCTTCCCAGCATCATGTGACAATTGGAGAAACTGATCCCTTTTCTCCTCCACCCTCTTCCCAGCATCATGTGACAGTCAGAGAAACTGAGCTCTTCTCCCCACCCCACCCTTCCCAGCATCATGTGACAGTTGGAGAAACTGATCCCTTCCCCCCCCTCCCAGCGTCACGTGACAGATAGAGAAACTGAACTCTGGACCATGGAGGTCACATAGTAAGAGACTAGCTGGAGTCTAAGCCCAAGGCTCTTGATTCCCAATCCAAGGCTCTTCCCATAACATCACAATGCCTCAAATCATCTTTTGGGATTAGACAACAAGAAGGGCTCCAAAGTTGGGGTCAGGAAACCCTTAGTTCTGATCCTTGCTGAGCCCCTGACCTCAAACAGGCCTCTTGCCTCATCTGTGCCCCACTCTCTCCTCATCCATAAAATGAGCCCTTTGGAGCAGACGCTCTCCAAAGTCCCTTCCAGCTCTCAGGCCCATGCCATCTCCGGCCTCTGCCTCACTCCCCAGTGGCAGGGACTGAATAGATCATGTACAAGAAGGTGCTTCAGGAATTAGAAGACCTTCCAGGCACAGGGGTTCTGGGGGGAAGTTAGCCCCTTCCACTCACTGGCTGCAGTGTCTCTACCTTTCAATGAAAGCTTGAATCTAAATCTTAACACTGCCCATTTCTTTATGAAGTTAGTATTAGCTCTATCTCATTTTCCCCAGAGGGGAAAAACCAAACACCAGGATACCAGCCCTCTCAATAAGCACCTTCCAAGCCTCGCTGCCTAATTTCTTTTGTAGCCAAAGAACCCTACTCAGTTCTTTTTGCTAGAATGCTTTCCCACCTAGTGAATACTTTTGAAGTTTCCAAAAGGCATGAGCTGCTCAGGAGGAATAGGAAGAGAGATGAGTGAGATGGTACATGATTAGGAGATTGGAGGAGGAAGCCCTGCCCTTTGAGAGTCGGGGGAATCCCTGCTGTGTGTGTGCTCTTCCTTGCCCCTGATCCCATGCAATTCCTTGTCTGATATAGCATCCCCAAACTAAGAAAGCTGAAGCCAGTTCCAGAAATACCCTAAACAATTGTGTACATGGCCTGCATATGTGTGTATGTGTATATCCAAGAGGGTGCATGAATATGTGCTCCCCCAGGATTCTGGGGTCCAGTCTCTTCTCCAAAGACCAAAGACCAAGCAAACTCAGGAGGTAGTCTAGAGGAGGAGCAAGAGCTCTGGACTGAGAGTCAGGAACCCTGGGGTTCTAATCCTAGTTGTACCACTAAACTACTAGGGGACTCCAAGTGAATTACCTCTGCTTTCAGGGCCCCGGGTTCCCCAGTAGTAAAAGTAAAGGGTTGGTTCAGTGGTTTCTTAGGCCCTTCTAACTCTAGCAGCCTGTGCTCTTATAAAATATGAGTATTTTCCTGGAAGGTGGAAAGGCCAGTCAGAGTCCTTAAAAAACAGAGTAGGAGGGTTTAGGGACTGAGACATTGCCCCAGACCATGGCAGCACCTCTGAAGCAATTCAAGGGTGTATGTGTGCCAGCCCAGGGCCTTTTCCATCCGTCCCTCCACAAATGTGAGGCTATGTATGGACAAGAGAGTACCTTTGCTTCTGCTCCCAGATTCTTTGTCTATGTGAGCGAAGAAATATCTGCAGTTTCAAGATGTAGGCTTCTGATCAGTCTAGAGAGAGCAACGATCATTGCAGACAATGTAAGCAATGGCAGGAAAACAGAAGAATTTGTGGAGGGGTGGGGAAGAATGATTTTTTTGTCTAGCTGGACTGTAATTTAAGACTCAGGGAAGCAGGACTTGGAGAGGAGCAGAGGTAGGACGAGGCCAGATAGCCAACTAAGGAGATGGAGCTTTAGTCTATGGGCAGATGGATATGTTGATGTTCAGTTTGTGACCTTATCCATGAGGTTTTCTTGAAGGAGACTAGAGTAGTTTGCCATTTCCTTTTCCAGTGGATCCTTTTGTCAGGCATCCAAAGGTTAAGTGACTTGCTCAGGGTCACCCAACTAGGAAGTATCTAAGGTTGGATATGAATTCAGGTCTTCCTGGCTCTAGGCTGAGCATTCTATCCTCTGAGCCACCTAGCTACCTCCTAGGTATAGAGAGGTTAAGTGGCTTGCTCGGAGTCTCAAAGCTAAGAAATATCTAAGACTAGATTTGAACTCAAGACCTTCTGACTTCAGGCCCAGTGCTCTAACCACTGAGCCACAGTTGTTTCTGGGTATAGGTTGTGTTGATGGAGCTTGAGAAGCATTTGGAGTGGGCGTGTGTAAATAAGACACAGAGGTTTCCAGGGTGGATGAGAGCAGTTCAGAAGATATGGACTTTTATAAAAAAAAAAATAAATAAAGAAGAAATTTGGAAAATATACATGAGAGAAAAATTTAGAATCCAGGATTTCAGAGTGGAAGGGGCCTCAAGGCCAACAGGCCCCTTCTTGGACCCAAATAATTCCCCTCTGCCACATAATTGACAAATGGTCATTCTCCTTTAGGATAGCTCTGATTGTTAGAAGTTTCTCCTGCTCTCCAGGCCTCCTTCTAACATCTACCCATTCCCCCATGCTCTGTTCTCCAGGCCAAGCTGAATAAGGCTAATCCCATTCCCCATGACAGCTCTTGAGATGTCTAAAAATAGCCATAGGATCCTTGCCAGCTTCTCCAAATTAAAACATCTTAGCTTCCTCCAAAGTAGATGTCCTGTTTGTTCTCCAAATATTCTCTAAATTATCAAAGCATGGCCCCCAGAACTAAGCCCAGCATCCCAGCAGAATGTAGGCTCCTTGCTGCCAGGACTGCTTCATTTTTGTCTTTCTATCTACAGTGTCTAGTCCTGGGGTCCTACATGTCAGAGGTGCTCAGTCATTGTTGGCCAAATTGACTTAATGGTCTGTTGTATGATGGGACCATCATCATTCTATCAAAACACTGTGATTCCTTTTAGACCTTTTTTGGCTGCCATATTACACTGTTGACTCATATTGAGCTAACCATCCACTAAGCCTCCCTTCCTTCCTCCCCCAATCTTTTCAGAAGTATTGCTCTCTAGCCATGTCTCTCTCATCTTACAAGTGTAAGATTGATCTTTTCTTGAAGCCAAAGACTTGAAATTTTGTACTGTTATACTGGACCCAAACTTCTAGCCCATCAAGTTCTTTGGGGACCCTGATACTCTATCCTTGCCTTCCTAGCTTTGCAGCATCTGCAGCATATGCACAGGATTTATAATTATATCCAAATTATTGATCAAAATATAAACAATACAAGGCCAAGAACAAATACCTGAGGTAGTGTTTGAGGCACCCCTCATCAAGTTGATATTGAACCATTCATGAATAATCTTTGGTTTCAGTCATTCAGCCATTCCCAAACTATCTAATCATGTTATATGATCCAGCCCATCTCATTCCACACAAGCATAGCATTAAAGATGGTCAAAATGCTTTACTAAAATCAGGTAAACTCTATATATGGCATTCTCTTGATCTACCAGTCTAGTGACCTTGCAAAAAAGAAAAATGAGGCTAGCCCAGCATGAAGTGTTTTTAATGAAGCCCTGCTGGCTTTTTCTAAGAATTAGGGCTATCCCCAGGTGGAATGAGCTGCCTCAGATGATCATGGATTCCCCTTTACTGGAAGTCACCAAGCAAAGGCTAGCTGACAATTTATTAGGTTTGTTATAGAGAGGGATTCTTTTTCAGTCACAGTCATGGCTCAATAGACTCCCACGGGCCCTTCTGACCCTGACATTCTGAGATGCTGTGATCTCTGCTTCCCTTTCTAATATCCACTGACCATCCCTTTAACAATACAGTCTATAATTTTACCAGAAATCAAAGTCAAATTCACTGGCATGGAGTTTGCAGATCTTATTTCTCTTCGCTTCTTTGAAAATCAAGGCAAAATTTGTTCTTCTTTTGTCCTATAACACCTCTCCCATTCTACACACTCAGAGTGACCACCTCAGCCACATCAGCCAGTCCTTTCAGTACCCAGGGATGCAGTTCCTCTGTAAAACGTGGCCCTGCTTATCTTGAGAAGCCATTTTTGTTAGGTCTCTATAGACTAAAGATCATTTTCCTTGTTGGAGATAAACAGAAGCAAATTATGAGCTAAATGAGCTCTTCCTTCTTGTATGTTTGTTATCTTTGTTCAGTATCCTCTCCCCCAAACAGCAGTTTCATGATTTCTTTGCACCTCCTCTCTTCCCTAGTGTATCTTAACAAAAAACACTTTTTTTTTCTCCCTTATTTTTACTTAGCAGTTTCAACTCCTCCAGAGATTTATCATTCCTGACCTTTTTACAGGACCAGGCTCTGTACTTTCATCATTCATTCGCCATTACTTGCTCTTGTTTCAATCTTCTATTCCTGTCTTTTTGTTTTTAATTTCATATAGATTTCATAGTATATAGCCTTTAAATTTTATCATATTATGTATAGGGGCAGCTGGGTGGCTCAGTGGATTGAGAGCCAGGCCTAGAGACTGGAGGTCCTAGGTTCAA
>NW_025383531.1:0-7038 GCF_016433145.1 Gracilinanus agilis
AGGGAGGGAGGGAGGGAGGGAAGGGAGTGTGGAAGGAAGGAAGGAAGGAAAGAGGGAAAAATGGAGGGAGGATGAAAAAGAAGAGAAATGAAGGAAGGAAAAGAAAGGAAGAGAGAAAAGAGGAAAGGAAGGAAGAAAAAGGCAAAGAGGGAATAAAGGAATACTAAAGTCAAATGTCCATGTACCTACTGTAGATAAATGAATATGGAGAGACTCATCCTGGGGAGCTTCTGTGTGTCTGTGATCACTTGTAACAAACAACAGTAGCAAAGATAGTAATCCTCTCCCATCATGCTTCAAAACAATTCTCTCTAAGTAAAGGACATTTCAGCAAATCAATAGGCATTACTTGTGTTTTGGAAGGAAGGTATATGTGTTGTGGGAGGACTGGGCAAGCGGTTGGTTCATAGAATCAGCATTTTCCTCAGTGCTCTCCTAGGGTCTCCTAGAGAATTGAGTAGGCAGAGTTCTGTCTCTGTCTTGTTCCCTTAAAGAAAGGCTCAAAATTTGCCTAGAGTATTCCCACATCCAACATCCCTCTTAAGCACTTCCCCATGGGGTAGAGGGCAGAGGTCTCCAGCTCCTTACCTGTAGGGGTTCCCTAGTAGGCATATTTTCCTTCTCCATCACCAAGCTGAATCCTACCCAGTTGCCTCTGGCTTCCACCTATACTTCCAAAGTATCCCCCCAAATCCATTATTCTTCACCAGTTCCGACCACAATTCTCCCCTCTTTTCCATCACTCAGCCAAGGGCTGACAGTTCTCAGTTTGCCTGGTTGTTTCCGACGAGTGGTATTTACAATAAACTTTGTTTGAACTTTTGTCTAAGTGATAATAATAATAACACGATAATTATACGGAGTATAACGTACATCCAGCTGTACTTAATTAAGGCTGTAATTTCACTAAGGGTTTCTGGAAACAGAGTAAACCGCAAGCATTGTACCACCAGTACCCCTACATAGGATAACAGCTGAACAGGAGCTGGGTTGGCTGAAGGAGAGGGGCCCCCCAGCAGCAGCAGTCTCAAGAAGGGTCCACCAGGCTCTAGCTTCTGGGAAATGGTGCTATCTCAGCTTATGGACATGTAGGAGGTGTGGCTAATATATCCATCAGACTAGAGCAGAATGGGCTTCGTTTAGGAGTTGATCACCATCACTGAAGTGGAAACTTTTCAGAAGAATGCTTGGCACACAACGTTCAATAACTGATTTTTTATTCATTCATTTGTTCATTCATTTCATTTGTTTGTTCAACAAGTACAAAGATTTCTTCTACATTTTGCAGCATTCAAGGGAAAGCATTTTTTTCTTCTGCTGTGTGACCTTGGACAAGTCATTGTCCCATATTAGGCCTTAGTTTCCTCCTCTATAAAATGAAAGCATTGTACTAGATGAGCTCAAAGGTCCTTTCAAGCTCTAACATTGTAGAAGTAAACTGTCTCCTAAGGCTCCCTTCTCTGCAGTCATCCCAAACTAACATTTTGTCAACTTCCAACTCCTAGTTAAAATGTGTCCTACCCTTCTTCCCACAGTCACAGGATGGAGAATCATGGCCTTAAGAGGTAAAAAGATACCTAGAAACCTAGTCTACTCCTTCCATA
Source organism: Gracilinanus agilis (assembly GCF_016433145.1). Classification (NCBI taxonomy): domain Eukaryota; kingdom Metazoa; phylum Chordata; class Mammalia; order Didelphimorphia; family Didelphidae; genus Gracilinanus; species Gracilinanus agilis. The sequence continues at coordinate 1,605 of NW_025383531.1, forward strand.
CTCATTTTATAGATGAAGAATATAGGGCTCAGAGAGGCAATTGACATAAAGTCATATAGCCAATGAATGTGAGATCTGGGTTTTGAACCTATTCCTCCTGCCTGCAGGGCAGCTAGGTGGTACAGTGGATTGAGCATTAGGCTTGGTATCAGAAAGACTCCTCTTCCAGAGTTCAACTCCAGCCTCAGACACTTCCTAGCTATGTGACCCTGGGCAAGTCACTTAACTGTTTATCTCAATTTCCTCATCTATAAAAACAGATGGAAAAGAAAATGGCAAACCACTCCACTATCCTTTTTCCAAAAAAAGAAAAAAAAAAGCCCAAATGAAGTAACAAAAAGTCAGACAAGACTGAAATGATTGAACGACTCCCATCTGGTGGCCTTTCTCCCACTGGTAAAGATCTCCCTTATTCCCAATAGCAATTCCTTCTTTACAGCTTGAGGCAGAATGGAATCAGAAGGGTTAACAAAGGAATTGGTTTTAATTGTCAAAAAGGGATTGAAGGTAGAGGCGGGGAGGTTGAGAGAGAAGCCATCTAAAGAGATGCAGAAATATTCCTGGGTAATAAAATATCCCCTTTTCAGTGTCAAAGTTAATGTTCCAGGCCTCAGGTAAAACTGAGTTCTTATCAGCAAGCAACTATCCCTGGAGAGGTCTGGGCTGGGGATTGGAGACTGGAGTGGCTTCTTCCCCACCTCCTTTTTTTCTCTTTTATTCCTAGGAAAAAGGGGGCCAGTAGTGGGGTCTGCTGGTGAAAGTCTCTCAAAGAGGTACGGTTCTGTATTGGGAACTGGGGAAAAGGGTCTAGACAGTGATAAAGGCACGGGCTGTGAGAAAAAAGGTTTGTAAACCTTAAAGTATTACATAAATGTGAGCTATTACTTTTATTATTATTATTATTAATATTAATGGAACACAGTCTAACAAGCTATGAAACTATGGGACCATACTATAACGCAGGCTTTGTCAAGGTTCTCTCCATCTGTCTCTTTGTCTTTTATGAAAGGCATTCTGGCATGATGGAAAGAGCACAGGCCTGGGAATCCGGAAACCTAGGCTCTAGTTCACTAATTTGCTGTATGGCTTTGGGCAAGGCAGGTCTGAGCCTCAGTTTCCTCACCTGTAAAATGAGAGGATCAGTATAAATGGTCTCCAGGGCCCCTTCCAGACCTAACATTCTACTAGTTCTTTCGCGGGTTCTGCCCTTCTCTGTTTTTCTGATTCTTTCTCCCTTGCTCTTATTCTCCCTTTTTGAGGTACTCTTTCTTTTCTATCCCCTCTGTGAATGTTTTGTTTTGTTTTTCTGTAGCTTTTCACCCTGCCAGAAGTCCTCAGTGACTGGCTCCCTGATGAGTGAAGAGAGAAGAACCTCAGTTCCAGTTGCAAATCTCAGCCCAGTGCAATCACCCTCCCACTTAACCCCACCATTGGTGCCTAATCTTGTTTCTTTTGATATGCTCCTCTTCCCACACCCACCTTTCTCAATGCCAACATATACACAGGGCTGAGGAGGAGGAATATATTGGGCTGGGAATCATGAGATCTGCAGGGAGGGATGCGCCAGAGCACAGACAACCAGCAGTGGTCTTCTGGTCCATTTTCTCCTCCATCAACTTGCTCCATATCAGAGGACCCCAACCTGGAGGGCTCTGCCTCATTTCTCCCTATTGGTGCCTCCCAACCTCTACCTACCCCTTCCTTGTTCCTTTAAGAAATTGGGTGGCCTTGGTTCCACCTCAGTAGTTGGATCTGGACTTTCCTTTTCCAGGATGACTGCACCAGATCATGATGGATCATACCTTACACTTCAGCACCCTACCCCCACCCGACAACTTAATTAGCCTTGGGCACCATAATTCCTAGTTATAGCTCTGACTAACAATGTGACATTGGGCAAATAATTTCATCTCTCTAGGCCTCAGTCTTCTTGGCAGTAGAATGAGGAAACTGACCTAGATCTTGAAGATGCCTTCTCATGCTGAGAGTCTATGTTTCTATTCTAGGATTAACTAATTTATCCAAGCAGACACACGTTTTCTGGGCAGCTCATGATAAGACATTTGAACTCTCACATGCATCTGTGTGCAACCAGACATGCACAGGTGTGGGATTAGACTATGACCTTGCTCATCTTCCACCTGCAGATCTTCCTATGCCCACAGGCAGGCACATACACACACACACATCCAAACTTAGATCCAGGCTGTGATGGTGCCATGCACATCCCCTTGTCGGCACTGGGCCCCAAACACTTTGGAGTGTGCCAGCAGTGAGGCCGTGGTGACTCTGACACCACCAATGGTTTAAATATAGAGCTTCATACGCAAGAAGAGACTAATTTTAGCAGGAATGTGCTCGAAACTTTCTGAGGGTTCTGTTCTCTGGCTGTTTCCTCTGTGTTCATCATTCTGATGCTAGAAGGAAACAGAGTTGATCCCTTCCGAAAGTTATGTCTGTCTAGTTCCAGATCTCCCATTCACACTCTGCTCCTTCCCTTTCCAGAAGATTCTACTTGCCCTCCTCAACCTGCCTTCTTGCAGTCTTTATGACCAACTCAGAGCTTCCTTATGGGGCCAGTGCTGGGCAGAAATTTTCTGAGAGCAAAATCTATTTTCTGTATTAACTACCTGTACTTTGTCTGTACCTCTTTTCCTTCTTTCAGATGGACACCCCACTTCTAAGGCAGGGGTTCTTAACCTTCTTTGTGTCATGGTCTCCTTTGGTGATCTAGGGAAGCCTAAGAACCCTCAGAGTCTTTTTTTTAATCTAATTTGAAAAACATTTTAGATGTATTCATTCTTACGATTTTAGCTGCATAAAATGAAATCGAGTATTACAAAGAAAACTAGTTTTATTAAAATATAGTTATCAAAACACTTAGAACAAGTTCATGTACCCCAAGTTAAGCATCCCTGATCCCCTAAGAATGCTGCCTTTTCCTAATTCACAGTATATTATAGGCAGCCAGAGTTCATATCTGGAATAGACTTTAGCAATCATCTGGTGTGATCTCTTCATTTTATTGATGAGGAAAATAAGTGACTTTACCAAAGTCACATATGTAGAAACCAGCATGGTTATCCTTCTCAGGTGTATTTGCATCTTAAGGGAGGACCACGTGGATAGGGCAAAGTTTAAGCCAAAAGAGAGCTGGGAACCTGGGGGTTGAAAATCTTTGAAGGCAGAGATAGATTTCAGTTGACCCTTGAAATCACATCCTGTAAGTGGCTGCTCGTTATTAAGTTGTTTTTTCAATTGTGTTCAACTTTTTGTGACCCTGTTTGGGGTTTTCTTGCCAAAGATACCAGAGTGGTTCACCATTTCCTTCTCTGGTTCATTTTACAAATGAGAAAACTGAGGCAGAGTTAAGTGACTTACCAAAAGTCATACAGCTAGAATTATCTGAGGCTAGATTTGAATTCAGGAAGAGGAGTCTTTCTGATTCCAGGCCAGAGCTCTCTATCCACTCCTCCAGCTAGCTGCCCACTATTGCTTGTTCCCCATCCCACTTGCTACCTTTCCTTCTCTAACCAAAAGTCCCTCCATGGCTTATCCCAATACCTCCAACCTTTCTTAGCAGTTCACATCTGCTCTGCCTTTCCCCACCTTTCCCAGATAACCCTCCTTCCCTCCCTCACCCCACTCCCCTCAGTCTGGAGGCTCTGATATTCAAAGAGAAACCACCACTTTTTTTTTTTTTTTTTTAAAGAAAGAGGGTTGGGGGGGGGGGGGAGGAAAAAAAAAACAGACATCAAATGCTCTTCCAGTAGCATTTTTGTCTGTTCTTTCAGCCAGCTACGGAAAATGCCCATGTCTCCCCACGGGTCTGTGTTACAGCTCTGCGTGGTTGTTGTGTTTGAGTGTGAGGACGGGTTCCTCGTAATGAGGATTAGAATAGTAACGAGAAGGATGACACATTGCAGCTAGAGAGCAACAGATCTCCAAGGAGCAGTGAGCCCACCCCAGCTTGCTGACTGGCCTCGTTGCTGCTCTGAAAGCATCTTTGGGGAAGGGTGACAGATGCTGATCCCCATTAAGCCAGCCTGGGATCTTCACTCGGCAAATGTCCGACTCCAGGCCTCCTGGGGGGATTCAGCAGCCAAACGGAGAAAGCTGCAAAGTCCAAGGCCTGTCATGTGGGCTAGTCTTGGTGTAGGAGTGTGTGTGTGTGTGTGTGTGTGTGTGTGTGTGTGTGTGTGTTTGGGGAGACATCTCTGGGATTCATATTCCAGGCTTGGGGGAACATAAGAAGGGACAGGAGTTTCTTAGAGGTCTGTCTGCCCGTCTGTCTGTCTATACTGGTATTTTAGAGGGTCTGCTATTGTTTGATGATTCTTTAGGCAGAAGTATACACTAACACATTCTTTGATTCTTTGTGTCAGGGTGTATTATATATGTGAGAGAGAGAAAGAGGGGATGTGTGTGTGTGTGTGTGTGTGTGTGTTTGTGTGTGTGTGTTTGTGTGTGTGTGTGTTGGTCAATCATCTCTCATTGTCACAAAGTTCTCTCTTTCTATTGAGGGGAAGCATATTCTTTTTTCTTTTTAAACTCTTACCTTCTGTCCTAGTATCAATCCTTAGAAGAGAAGCAAGGGCTAGGCAATCAGGATTAAGTGGCTTGCCCAGCGTCTCATAGCTAGGAAGTATCTAAAAGCCACATTTGGACCCAGATTCTCCCAATTCCATGCCTGGCTCTCTATCCACTGTGTTACCTAGTTGCCTCAGAAAGCATATTGTTCTAAAGAAAGCTGTGGACTTGGAATCAAAAGAACCAGGTTCACATAAGATTCTAGCTTTTAGAACGTTGGACTAACCACTTTACCTTTCCTCATCTGTAAAATGAGAGTAAAAATACCTATATTGTTTGTTTTAAGGGATTGTGAGAAAGGAGAGTGTGGTTAGAATGTTTACCCTGCAATCCAAGAAGACCTGGTTTCAAATCCTGCCTCAAACACATACTAGCTTTATAAGCATTGGCAAGTCCTTTATTTCCTCAGTGACTCAGACAACTCCTTTCTTTTTTTCTTTTTTTCTTTCTTTCTTTCTTTCTTTCTTCATTTATTGATTTGTTTGTTTGTTTGTTTATTTATTTATTTATGGTTTTTTGAACCCTTACCTTCTGTCTGGGAGTCAATACTGTATATTGGCTCCAAGGCAGAAAAGTGGTAAGGGTAGGCAATGGGGGTCAAGTGACTTGCCCAGGGTCACACAGCTGGGAAGTGTCTGAGGCCAGATTTGAACCTAGGACCTCCCATCTCTAGGCCTGGCTCTTAATCCACTGAGCTACCCAGCTACCCAGCTACCCCCCCCCCCCAGGCAACTCTTAAGACTTAGAGGAGCTGAGCATTTGACAGTCTAGTTCTTAGGCCAGTAAAATTGAAAGTCTAGTTAAAAAAAATATATACATATGTGTATATATATATATATATATA
>NW_025383533.1:0-5125 GCF_016433145.1 Gracilinanus agilis
AGGGGGGGCGAGTCACACAATTAGGGAGGGTCTTGAAGGGACATTTGAGCTTGGGTCTTCCTGACTCCCAGGTCCCAGCGCTCTAGTGCACTATAGCGCCACCTAGCTGCTGGTGAGGAGTTTATAACTCATAAGATTATCTCCCAATCTGCTTAGCGGCGGCGAGTTGGTTGGGGGAAGAGGGGAACAGTAGCATTTTGGACTGAACTTCAAATATTTGTTCCATTTATCTCTCTCTCCCACAAACTATTCACTGACTCATTCCATTTCAGCCTCAAAAGCACAAGTCACAAAGCAGTTATAGTTTTATATAAGGGGGAAGCAAGCTTTTAAAAACACTAGTTGTTCTTCTTGAGTCGTTTTCCATTCATGTCCGACTCTTCACGATCCCATTTAGGGTTTTCATTGCAGAAATCCTGGAGTGGTTCGCCATTTCCTTCCTCTACCCTTACAGATGAGGAAACTGAGACAAACAGGGGTAAGGGACTTGTCCAGGATCACATAGCTAGTAAATGTCTGAGGTAAAATTTGAATACAAATCAGGAGCTATCAAGTCGAAGATCAGTCTGGAAGTAAATTTAAACCGATTGCAAGTAAGGAGGGGAAGAAATTAAAGCATTTCATAGTTTGTTTTTTAATGAATCTCAGTTCCAATCCATCTACACCTTTCTCGGGGGGTTGAATAGGGAAAAATTCATGGTTTTTGGATTCCTCTCACAAAATGCCTGTTGCGACCTCCTTCTCTCTCCGGTGTTGTTCATCATTAAGTTGCCCCTTCACACAACTTTCTTTGCTCTTCCCTCACAATCCCTTAGCCCGCCAATCATGAGAAGAATCAACGTCAAACTACATTTCCCAGAATCCCATGCACTCACGTCTTCCAGTCTTTTCTTACCTGCGAGGAAGTTGGCCTGAATACCTAATTACCTTCCTGTACACCACAGTGCCACCACTAGTGAGGAAAAACAAGGAAAGGCAGCTAGCAGAGGAAGAATTATTTTAAAAATCAGAATAATGTGTTTTGCATGATGCTACATGTATAGCGCAAATTGAAATGGTTTGCCAGTTCCAGGAGTGGGGAGAAAAGAAGGGAAGGAGACAATTTGGACCCCATGAATTCAGAAAACTCATGTGGAAGTGTGTTATTACATGTGATTGGTAAAAATAAATAATAATTAAATAAATGAACCTAAAAATCAGAGTAATACAATTTGACATACAGTCACCATCAAAGATCACAAGTGACAATCCCTGCTATGACATGTCACAGGGTCCTGAAGAATAGCAATAACACAATAATAATAATTTTATATGGTATTTTATATAGTACTTATGTATTTATATAGTTTTTTAAGGTTTGAAAAGCACTTCAAATATTTCATTCATATCATCTTCATAGCAGCCCTATAAGATAGATGCTATTATTATCTCTATTTACAAATGAGGAAACTGAGGCATGGAGAGGTGTGATTTGCAGGGTCATACAGATAATTGGAGTCTTCTTAACTCAAATTTCCAAGCTTTCGCCCACTAAACCACACAGCTCTCTGGACTATTTATGTTTTACTGAAGGAACAGAAAGAGGGAAAAGCAACAGATTTGAGATTAGGAATCTCCCTTCTAGTCTTCGTGCTTTTGCATCCACCAGCACTTTGGTGCCAGAGGTATCTACTTCATGAGGCTGGGGCTGTTGTGAGTTTCTAATGAGATAATGCATGTAAAGTGCTTTTCAAATGTTAACTCCCACCCTAAATGCCATTGACATTTATATGTAATTATCATCCTACAGTTCTTTGAATGACCCCAAATTTCTCTCAGAAACAAAGGTCCATCTTTTGGGGATATCAATGTTCTTCTGATAACGTTGTTTGACAAATGGTCTAATCAAATGTCTCTAAGGAATTGAAGTGGAGGATCATCCAAGGACAAGGGAAAGGCTCATGGCAGGCACATTATATTACAAACAAGGAATTATAAAAGAGAAGTGGGATCAAGGATGCCATTACCAAAAAAAAAAAAAAAATCTGTTCGTGTCACATGATGGGATAATTGATGGATAGCTTACATTCTCTATTGGTAACCACTTAACGTTAAGAGATTTGGAGGAAGATTCCTGCCTCCCAACACACTGGGTGTAACCCCTGTAATGGATCTGTTGGAGGACATGGACAAAGGTTCTGCAGAATTGGCAGCCAAAGATAAGTGGAGATATGCATCTTTGGAAAGAAGATTCACTTTGAAAAGAATACAGATTTAATTTGCACAGAATAGATTAAGTCATATATTGGATTATGACTGTTATTGTGTAATAGGGTATGGTACATTCAGAAACAATATCATAGCTTGGTCAGCTAATATGATTTCTCTGTGTATGGGATGCTAGGGGAACTATATTCAGGAGAAACAAAATGGTTTGTAAAATTTCAGTCTCCCCCACCTTTATTTGCCCTCATTGCTCACTTTCTGACTCCCTCCTTTCCAATGGTGGTTTCCCAAGAGGCCAAATTTCCAAGCATCTCAGATTCTTCCCATGCTGGACAATTCATGGTTCACTAGTTTGAATCTCTGTGAGTGACTTTTGGGGAGGGACAGAATTGGACCTAGCTGGATGTCAGAGTTCTTCACTCAGACTTAATGGAATGTGCTCCACAGATCTCTCATACATGGTGTCCTGTCCCCTTCCCTCAATTCTCTAGCCCAGTGGTTCAGAGCACTACCATGACTGTGCTATTATAATCTGGACAGATTTCTGAAATTAGGAATTTGCATCCCAGAGAATCTGAAAAGAGGAGGCAGGGTTAAGGGTTCTTTTTAAGCCCAGCCATTTCAAACCTATTTCTTCTCTTCCTTCTCTCTCTTACAGACATCTTTTGCAGAACACTGCCAGAACACTGCTGAGACTATCATGGCCTTAGCAAATGCCTACTATTCGGAACTTGATCTCCATGGCAGTAGAGAGAGGGAAGGGAGATTAGAGTAAGAGGCTGCATTTTGTGGCAAATCTGTGGGTTGACTCAGTCAAATAATAAGCAGTATAGAAGGAGGTTCGGAGTGCAAATGAGGTGTTAGTTCATTGAGTTTTGAAATCTTTTCAGTTCCAGTTGTCCTAAACCATGGAGACAATGGAAGATGCTTTATCATTGGTACATAATTTCTATTTCAGAAAGACTCAAGCAATCATGGAGATCGGAGAAAATGTCTAGGACATCATCTTGGTCACATGGCCTGGAAGTAGGATGATGTTAATAGAAGTTCAAAGCAAGTGCCTTGGAGAGACTATGGAGCATGTGTAGACATTCAATAACTGGTTTCCATTCTGCTCACCTTGAAGTGAGGGGGAAGCTCACTGATGGGTTTCAGAGGCATTCCAAAAAGTCTTTCAGATTCAGCTATTCCCTCTTTGCCTCTCTTCATTTGGAGATTCCTTTCCTCCCAGCATCCAGTGAGAGTAAGGGGAAAGGGTGGTGCTTAAAGCTTCCTTCCTTCTCTACTGTCATATGGCCCTCAAGAAATGGACTTTGGTCTTTCTTTGACTTTTCTGTTTGTCATCCAAGTTTTATTCTGTGCTTGAGGCAGCTAGCTAGAACAGTGGTTGGAATATTAGACATGAAATCAGGAAGAGTAGAATTTAAATTCTATCTCAAGGGGACAGCAAAGTGACTTAAGGGATTGAGAGCCAGATTTAGAGATAGAACGTCCTAGGTTCAAATCATCCTCAGATACTTTCTAGTTGTGTGACCCTGGGCAAGTCACTTAAAACCCCTTGCCTAGCCCTTACTGCTCTTCTGTCTTGGAACCAATACATAATATTGATTCTAAAAGGCAAGGTGAGAGTTTTAAAAGTACAAATAATAACTTCTATCTCATATAATTTCTGTGACCTTGAGCAAGTTACTTATACTCTCTGTGCCTTGGTTTCCTCATCTGTAAAATGAAGTTAATAATGGCACCTCTGTTACAGCATTATTGTGAGGATCTAATGAGACAGCATAAATGCTAGCGATTGGGTTGAGTTTTTTCCCTTTCTGAATGAAGGGAATCGAGCCTTAAAAGGTGGTGAGTCTGCAAGATTTTCATGAGTTTGAAAGAACTGTCTGGGAACCCAGGTTCCCGATCTGATTTTGCTGCCAGTTGCGCTTTGATGCCTTAAGGAACAAAAAGCGATCTTCTAAAGCACCCTTCTGGACCCATGACAATGTTATTCGTCCTTCGTTTTGAAGAGGACCAATGACTTCATGGGGTGATGGCTTGACTTGCACACGAGTTGTACTTAAATGAGGTAGAGCTGCAGAAAGTTGTCAGCCTCCCTCTCTCTTCCAGTCATCAAAGCCCAGTGGCAGGACAAAACCCACAACAACAAAATGTGAAATGATTCATTCAGGAGTGACACTACTTTTGGGCATGAACTTGGTGGGGATAATGTTAAACATAGGAACAGAGCTAATATTTGACTGAAGGCTCAGGCAGGGTAAGGGAGAGTTTGCTCTAGGAGTGCTTATACATTTAGACTTGCAATTTCTTTGACAAAAATATCCCTTTGTGAAAGCCCCTGGATGTTAAGTGATCGAGTGGTTAATTGGACCTGGAGTGCTAGTCACAGACCTCTAACAATGGAAGAAAGACAGCTGGTGGGGGGCAGGGGCTGATGGCAGTAAAGGAAAACCACTCCCAAACCCTTCACGTTCCCCTGGCAATCATTATCATTGTTGTTCCATCATGTTTGATTCTTCATGACCTCAAACTGGGTTTTCTTGGCAAAGATACTGGAATGGTTTGCCATTTCCTCTTCCAGTCCATTTTACAGATGGAAGAACTGAGACAAACAGGGTTAAATGACTTGTCCAGAGTCACACAGCTAATAAGTATCTGGTGCCAGATTTGAACTCAAGTGTTCCTGACTCTAAGCCCAGCACTCTAGCCTCAGCACCACCTAGCTATCCTATAGGGAAGATATAACAGAGAGAATAGGGTCAGAGTATGCTGATTATATTATTATTATGTTGAACAAACAGCTTTACATCTCTGAGCCTTTTCCTCTTCTTCTTCTTCTTCTTCTTCTTCTTCTTCTTCTTCTTCTTCTTCTTCTTCTTCTTCTTCTTCTTCTTCTTCTTCTTCTTCTTCTTCT
>NW_025383534.1:0-4071 GCF_016433145.1 Gracilinanus agilis
AAACTTATGTCTTGCTTGTTTCTATTTATCAGTTCTTTATCCATCCCATCATCTTTTTCTTTTTCCTCTTTTTGCCTCTTAACCCCCACTTTTTTCCACAGAGAAGGTGTTGATAGAAAAGTATTCTTAGTACATCAACACCACCAATCATCATCACAAGCAGCAGCAGCAGCAGCAGCAGTAGCAACAGAAAACAGCAGTGACAACAAGGATTTATTAAGTCCTTACTATCTGACAGGATCTCTAAATTCAATGACTGCAAACAAGATAAAAACAAAATGCTTGTTCCCAAATAGTTCATATTCTAATGAGTGAGGCAATATGCAAACAACTATGTACATACAAGCTATATACATAATGTAAATGGCAGCAACGGTGTAGGGTGGTGTGGTGTGGTGGTGGTGGTGGTAATCTCAGAGCTAAGCCAATAGCAGTGTGGAATGGGGTGAGGTGAAGGGTACACATGAAGGGTACCCTATACAAGGTGTGATCTGGAGTGTCTTTGATAATTAAATTTTATTTTTTCAAATAAAAGTCACCATTATCTCCTTTCTGCCTCTGCCTTCTACTCCAATGAGTAAGCAAAAAAAAAAAAAAAAAAAGAAACAAAGAAACAAAGAAAGAAAAAGAAAGACCCTAGATAAATATATATGTATGTATAGATATGTAGGGTTTTTATTGTGTGTGTGTGTATATATATATATATATACACATATATGTATATATATGCCAAAATATATATAGTTAAGCAAAAACAAATTCTTGTATTGGCCATGTCATATGTATATATGTATATGTAGGTATGTAGTTCCATCTATGCTCTAAATCCATTACTTTTCCATCATGTTATTTTTTGAATCTCCTGGATTGGTAGCTGGTTACTCTTTTAATCAGATTTTCTATGTTTTTCAAATATCCTTATGTTTACAATGTTTTTGTTATTGTATTAATTGTTCTCTTAGTTCTATTCACTTCACCTTTATCAGTTCATGTAAGTTCATCTAAGTAATTCCTAAGTTTTTCTAAAACCATCTCCTTTGTCATTTCTTATCCCACAATAGTATTCTATCATATTTGTATACTATAACATGTTTAAATATTTCTCAATTGATGAGTATGCCCTCAATTGCCAATTCTTTGCCACTATAAAAAAAGCAATACAAGTATTTTTTTATGTCCTTAGGATATGTTTTTCTTAGAACTAACATCTCTCTTAATTTATCCTTCCTCTTATTTTCCTCTCTCCCTTCCTTCCTGTTTGCTTGTTTAGTGAAATGTATTTCCATACTGAACTTTATATCTGTGTATGTATTTATTTCTTTTTTCTTTGATCAATTAAAATGAGAGTAAAGGTCAAGTGTTGTCTCTTTCTCTGTTGTTCTTTATTTGTATAGTCTTCTATTTGTACATTCTGATTATGTGAGATAATTTCTCCCAACCATCTTTTTCCTCCTCCTCAATATATTCCTTATCCCTTTTCCTTTCTATTCTTTAAGATCAGCAAGAAATAAAAGAACCAGTCCCAGTCCCTCTGTTTAGGTAGACTCTATAATCCCTGATAATGTTTAAGGGGGATATATGTATAATCTTCCCATATTAGAATGTAAGTAGTTTATCTTTGATTATTCCTTTATGATAGTTCAAGCATATTTAAGTTTTTATATTTTTCTTGACTTCTGTGTTAGCACTTCAAAATATCAATGCAGGTCTAGTAAAGAACCTCAAGAGACTCCCACCATTATTGGTTGTGACCTGGAAGAGAACGTGACAAAGAAAATGGAGTTGTCAAAAAAGTACTAGAACCAGAAGAGAGCAATTTCACAACAACTTAGAGAAGACAGCATCAAGAAGAAAAGGTGACTGATAGTGTCCAAAACTGTAAAACATTCAAGTTGGATAAAGAATGAGAAAATGCCATTAGATTAGACAGTTAAGAGATAATTTTTGACTTTGGAAAAAAAAGAGTTTCAGAGTTTCAGTTGAATGATAAGGTTGGAAGACAAACTTCAGAGAGTTAAGAAGAGATTGATAAAAAAGGAAATAGAGGCACTGATAGTAGATAGCTTTCTTTTAGCTATAAAAGGGAGGAGAGAAATAGGATGAAAACTAGTAGGGATAGACAGATCAAGTTTTGAAAATGGGGCAAGTATGAGCATTTTTGTAGCCAGTAATGAAGCAGTTAGTAGACAGGGAGGATTGAAGATAAATGAGAGTGAAAGAGCCAAGATGACAGAGTAAAGGCAACAAACTAGCCAATATCTCCCAACACTCCCCTCCAAACAACTTAAAAATAACATATCAAATTGAATTCTGGAGGGATATAGCCAACAAAAGTTGGAATGAGGCATTTTTCTCCACCAAAATAATTTGGGAGGCCAGCAGAAGAGATCTGTGATTTTGTGCTGAGGGCCAACTGGGAGTGCATACTGAGGCTACAGCAGTGTTTTGGAAGCAACTTCTAAAGCAGCAGCAATAGCACCTCTGGGAACTCTCAGCATGGAGATGGTATGGGGATTGGACAACTGGTCAGAAAGAGAATAGAGAACCCTGAATTGACCCTGAGTGCAGAACTAGGCACTGCTTTGCCTATATACACTTCCAGATCATAGTTCCAGGACAGAGAGAAGCACTTGTGGCCAGTTACAAAGGAGTATTAGCACTTGTGGTTCAGGGGATAAGGGAACCTATTCACTGTTCCAGAGCTAAAAGAAGCACTAGAACTTGCAGCTACAGGGGAGTAGGTGCCTTCTTGAATAGAGATTAGAGTGCAGACCAGGACAGCAGTGACCACACGTTTCCCAGGATCTCACCTCCTTGGAAGCGCTGAAAACTTCCAAACCTCAAGAATTAACTGAAAATAATAGCACAAAAGAAAAAAAAAAGCCTGAAGTTTGGGACAGTGTCTTTCCACATGGGTTAGCAGAGCCCTTAACATAAAGTTCATAGTCAAGAAATAGACTGAAAAAATGAACAAACCACAACAACAAAAGAGCCTGACCATAAAATTTTACAATGGTGGAAGGGAAAATTAAAACACAAACTCAGAAGAAAAAAGGTTAAAATAGCTACAAGCATAGACTCAAAGAAAAAATCCTAATTGGATCTCAAATCAACAAAAACTTCTGGAAGAAGAAGGAGATAAGAGCAATATAGGAAAAATTGAGGAAAGAAATGAGAGTGATGGAAGAAAATTAAGAAAGGAGTATTCACAATTTGGAAAGAAGGTGAAAAAAATGCTGGAGAAAATCACACCTTAAAAAACAGAATAGACCAAATGGTAAAAGAGGCACAAAAAAAATCACTGAATCAAAAGGCTTTTTAAAAAGCACAAATGGCGGAAAAGAAGTACAAACATCACTGAAAAAGATAATACTAAAGAATAATACTAAAAATAATTACTAAAAAATTAGAATTGGGCAAGTGAAATCTAATGATTCTATGAGACATCAAGCAACAATAAAACCAACAGTCGGTAACCTTTTTGGCCCTGAGAGCCATAAACCCCTGTGGAAGGAGGAGGATGGAGGTGGAAGGTGCTGGAATATGGGGCGGGGGCTGAAGGGCCCCCTGGGGCACATACTGGGGCTTTGCCATATGTTGCCAACCCCTGAATAAAACAAAGATAAAAGAAAGAAATAATAGAATAAAATGTGAAATTAGAAAAACAAAATACCTTGAAAATAGATCAATGAGAAATAATTTAAGAATTATTAAATTACCTGAAAGTCATGATCAAAATGAGTCTAGAAATCATCTTTCAAGAAATTATCAAGGAAAACTACCTCAATATCTTAGATCCAGTGATTAAAATAGAAATTGGAAGAATCAACTGATCACTTCCTGAGATTACAAAGTTAAAATTCCCAGGAATTTTATAACTAAATTTCAATATTCTTACATCAAAGAGAAAATAGTACCAGCAACCAGAAAGAAACATTTTGGGGATGAAATGGGTGGTGGTGGTGAGCAACACATGAAGCTCATTCTCATTAGAACTGGTTCAAAGAAGATACTCTCTCTCTCTCTCTCTCTCTCTCTCTCTCTCTCTCTCTCTCTCTCTCTCTCTCTCTC
>NW_025383535.1:0-2536 GCF_016433145.1 Gracilinanus agilis
GGGAGGAAGGGAGGGAGGGAGGGAGATGTATGATTTAGTATCTCAAATCACTATACTAATCTCTGAGATTTGTAATAGTCAAACAAGACAGTCCTTGATGTCAAGAAGCCAACATTCTATTAAGGAAAACAATAAACTGACAGTTCTAGGTTTCCTCTGTTCCTTTGACTTAAATTATTAGCTCTATTTGGAAGTTTCCCACTTCTAATTCTATGTCATCTGGATAATGAACCATTTCTGAAAATTCGACTAAAATCAGACTCTCTCTCACAAATTGGCTCTTGCATTCCAACAATAAATCGTTTTTCTGGTCACCTAGGCTCAAAACCTTAGAAATACCTTTTCCTCTTTCTCTCTTTTCTTCTTACATCAAATCAGTCCTCAAGTTCTTTGAATTCTTCCTTACCCATGTCCCTGGCATTTTTTTTCTTCCCTTCCCTTCCCACTGTTGCTACTCCTTAGTCCAGGCCTTTATCACCTCATGCCTAGTTATTGGAATAACTTCCAAAATGATCTCCTGCTTAAAGCCTCTCTTCCTATCCAAACTGTATGGAAAAGTCAGAAGAATATTTCTTTTTTTTTTTTTTAACCTTTGTCTTCTGTCTTAGAATCATACTATGTATTATTGTTTCCAAGGTAGAAGAGTGATAAGGGCTAGTTAATGGAATTTAAATGACTTGCTCAGGGTCACACAACTAGGAAGTATCTGGGGTCAGATTTGAACCCAGGACCTCCCATTTACAGGCTTGGCTTTCAATCCACTAAGCCATCTCACTGCCCCCAATTTTAATATTTCTTCAACATAACTTTCACCATGCCACTCCTTTATTCACAAGCCTTTAATGGCTTCCCATCCAATAAGATGGTTCCCCATCCTGCCATTCACTATCTTACACAATTTAGCTCTAATTTATCTTTTTTAGCCTGCTGCCCAATTATATCTGTGAATAGAGCACCAGGCCTAGAGACGAGAGGTCCTGGGCTCAAATCAGGCCTCAGATACTTCCTAGCTGTGTAATCCTGGGCAAGTCACTTAACCCCCATTGCCTAGTTCTTACCATTCTTCTACCTTGGAACCAATACTCAATATGAATTTTAAGAAAGAGGATAATTTTTTTAAAGGCTCAGATTCAAATTCTGTCTCAGATACTTATACCAACACAAACCCTCTCTCCAAGCAAGTTAGCCTATTCACTGTCCAGCAAATATGCCTTACTCATTTCCATTTTTTCATGATGTTTCTACTTCTCTCCTCCAACTCTGTAGAATTCCCTTTTGTACACTTCATATTCCTATTCTTTTTACAGAAACATAGAGCTGGAAGGGGCCTTAAATATTATCTTGTCCAACTCCCCTCTTTTAATATATGAGAAAACTCATCAGGTCACAGTGGGGTAGAAGATAAAGTAACTTGGGAAAGGTCACTCAGCTCAATTATTAATATTAATTCATTCAAGAAGTGTTTATTAAATCTCTATTATGTGCAATAGAAGCAACATGATCTAAAGACCTGAGGACTGGCCTTGGAATCTCAAAAACCCTTAGATAATAAGTGTGGTAGGGTGGACAGTTGGAATTCTAACCCAATTCCCTTCTTGGAGATAGACACAGGAAGAAGAAAGTTCTTAGCCATGTTCTCCTCCTGTTTCCCACAAAGGAGAAGATTACAAGATATTTTTTGGAAAAGGATGGGGCACATTCTCCTTTAGATATCTATTTTTCTTTAAACTCTTACTTTTTATCTTAGTAACAACTCTAGACAGAAGGGCAAGGGGCTAGGCAAATGGGGTTAAATGACTTGCTCAGAGTCCCATAGCTAGAAAGTGTCTGAGGCCAGATTTGAATCCAGGATCTCCCAACTCCAGGCCTGGAACTCTGTTTACTGTGCCACCTAGCTGCACCTCCCTTCAGAGGATATCCGTTGATGCCAAATGTAAGCTGAGCTTTCTTGATCTTACATAATTCAATTATACATATCTCTTATACTACATCCAATGACTTTTCCCTTATCCTTCTGGACCTTTCTGTGGATGATAAGGCTGGTCATACTCATCCTTTTGGATACTTTCTCTTCCTTGGATTTTCATGACATTGTTCTGGTTGTCTTCTTTCCTACCTAATCTTCCTTCTCAGTCTTATGAAGAGTAACATCCATGTTCCATCTTCCTTGTATGGTTGCATATCAGGTTTTTATCTTTGGTCCTCTTGACAGCTATGTGGCACAGTGGATAGAGTGCTGCTCTTGGAGTCAAAAAGACATGAGTTCAGGGCAGCTAGATAGCATTATAGATAGAATGCTAGTCCTAGAGTCAGGAGGTCCTGGGTTCAGATGTGACAGACACTTGATAGCTGTGTGACTCTGGGCAAGTCATGTAACTGTGGTTGACTATTCCTTATTGCTCTTCTGCTTTAGAATTGATACTAAGAAAGGAGAAGGAAAAGGAGAAGGAAGAGGGGTAAGAGAAGTGGAGGAGGAGGGGGAGAAGGAGAAGAAGGAGAAGGAGAAGGAGAAGGAGGAGAAGGAGGAGGAGGAGGA
>NW_025383536.1:0-5891 GCF_016433145.1 Gracilinanus agilis
TTTATATATGATATATACATATATATATATACACATTCCTCTGAATCTCTATTGTTTCGAGGATAAAACAAAAGCTTCTTATATTGGCATTTAAAATCCTTCAGAGTCTGACCATAGCTTACCTTTCCAGGACACTTTAGTAGTAATAGCTGGCATTTATAGAGAACTTTTAGGTGTGCAAAGTGTTTATCTATATTATTTTTAAAAATATCTTGTTTTCTCCAATTATATGTAAAAATAATTTTTGACATTTTTTAAAAATTAAGTTCCAAATTCTCTCTCCCTCTCTGAGGCAGTAAGCAAGTTGATATAGATTTTATGTATGCAATCATCATACATATTATTTTATTTTATTCTCAGAACAATATTGGCATGAAATGACAATTATTATCTCCACTTAACAGAAGAGAAAACCGAGGCAGAGGGAAATGAAGTAACTTTACCAAGGTCACACAGCCAGTAAGTGTCCGAGTAAGTGTAAGTAGGTCTTAGAGACAAAGTCCAGTACCCTCGTGATTGGACCACGTAGCTTTCCCATATTATTCCCCATCACACTTTCTGATCCAACTAGGCTACTCTACTTGCTCTTTCCAAATGAATCGTCACCTCCTGCCCTTTCATAAGCTTGTTCTCATGCCTAGAACAAATCTCAATTCTATATCTCAGATTCGTTAGTCCTTCAAGAACCAATTCTGTTATCTTCTCTCATACACTCCCCCCTCCCCCAATATTAAAATTGCCCACCTTGGAATAGAAAACTGGGCATAGAATCTTTGGGTCACAGGGTATAGACATTAGTTTATTTACTTTTGTCTCATCCTCCAAAATCGTTTCCATAAATAATCAGACCAAGTTACACTATAGCATGTTCATCTTTCCAATATGTCTATAACACATTGACCATTAATATCTCTGGTCATCTTTGTCATTTTACTAGGCAAAATCTATGAGTTGTTTTCATTAATGTTTATCTCATTTTAAGAAATTAAGATAATTCATTTTTATGGTCATTAGAGCTTACAATTTTTGGAGAACTATTTATATCTATTAAACATTTATCTTTCAAGGAATGGATTTTAATCTTATATATTTCTATCAGTTTTCTGCATATCATAAATGTCAATCTGTTATTAGAGATGTCTGACAATGATTTTTTTGTTCACTTAACCGTTTCTCCCCTTATCTTAATTATATTTTTTCTTCTTTTAAATGATAGCCTTTCAGATATTTAAGAGCCACGGTTTGTCTTTTCCCCAACCTTTTCCTAGCCCAATGTTCCCAATCCTATTAATATTTACACACATTGTAAATGTGAGGTCTACTCACAATGCTCTCCTATGAATATTCATATTTGTTTAAGAATTACAATGTATATATGGGTGGTCTCTAAAAACTTCTTAACAACAGAACTGTCCCAAAGTCAAATGGGTTACCTCATAAGGCATTCATAATAATAATAGCTAGGTTTTAAATAGCTCCTACTATGTGACAGGAACCATGCTAAGTGCTTTAAAAATATTACGTCATTTAATACTCATGATAACCTGGGAGGTAGGTGGTATCATTACTCCTGCTATATGATGAGAAACCTGAGGCAAGATGAGATGAAGTGACTTGCACAAAGTCCCACAGCTAGTAAGAATCTGAGACTCGCTTTGCTAACTTGAGACCAAGTGCTTTATCTTCTATCCACCTTACACTTCTGGAAGTCTTTAAGCAGAGAGTAGGTGACTAGTTTGGGAGATGTAGAAGGGATTCTTGTACCCATATAGTTCAGACTAGATTATATCTGAGGCCTCTTTCAATATAGAGATTCTAAAACTCTATGGCTTTTTATCTTTTAGTTCTATAGCACAACTATTAAAGCAAACCATATGAAGAAATAACCTGGCAACTTTTCTTGAAAGTGCTATAGCCACAATCTATTGAAAGCTCAGAAAAGGGCATTCTTTTCACCAAATTTCTTGGAATTGTCAAGAATTTTAACTTTAGAAATGATATAATTTAGTTAGTGTAAATGATATTAATGAAGAGCCATATTCATCTAATTTACTACTGCATCCTAAGTAACATTGGAGCTTTCTATCTCTCTTATATCTGAAACTTTTGCTTTGTATTATCTTCCATCATTATAATGTAAGCTCTTAGTTCCATTCCAATCAACCACCAAAAGTTATTTTATAAAGCTAGAAAAAGCAACAAAGTTCATTTGGGAAAAAATAAGATAAAAAATATCAAAGGAATTAATGAATAGGTAGACTAGCAGTACCATATTTCAAATTCTATTATAATATATCAATTATCAAAACAATATGGTACTGGCTAGAAAATAGAGTAGTAGATCAATGAAACAGATTAGGCAAATATGCAGTGGTAATTGACCGTAAAATCTAGTGCTTGAAAAACCTCCAAATCTAAGTTTTGGGGACAGGAATTCACACTTTGATGAAGTTGATAGGAAAACTGTGGAACAGTTTGGCAGAAATTAGATATAGACCAACATTTCACACAATATACTGAGATAAGATCAAAATGGGTATGTGATTTAGACAAAATTTGATATCATGAGTGAATTATAGAAAAAAGGACTTGTGGCTGTGAGGGAACAGAGGCCCTTCCTAAATAAAGACCAGAGTGAACTCAAGGAGAATGGTGACCATGATTCTCCCATCATACCACTTTAGAAACACTAAAAATTTGTAAAAGTATCTCTGAAAGGAGTAGCACAAAAAATTCTGAAGCTTGAAACGGTGCTTCCCTAGATAGCAGAGTCCAATTTTAACATAAAGTGCAAAGTCAAGAAATAGTCTAGGAAAATGAGCAAAAAATGAACCAACAAACAAGCAAAAAGAACTTGATCATCCAAAGCTATTGTAGTGGCAGGGGAGACCAAGACACCATTTCAAAAATAATAATGTGAAAAAAGCTAAAAGCAAAGCTTCAAAGAAAAATGTTAATTATATCCAAGGACAGGAGGAATTCTTGGAAAAGTTAAAAAGATATGGGTGGTAGAGAAAATAAAGATTGGGAAAAGAAATAAGAGTAATGAAATAAAATTACAAAAACACAGAATTAAAAAAGAGGCAGAAAATACTGAAGAAAACAAACACACACATTTCCTTAATGGTAAAAGAAGCAAACAAATGCACTGAAGAAAACACCTTTAAAAGCCAAATATGCCCAATGGAAAAAGAAGTATAAAATTTCACTGGAAAAAAGAACTTCTTAAAAATCAGAAGCTAATAACTGCATGAGACATCAAGAAACAAAGTAAAAATAATTTTAGAAAAAGAAAAAATATGAAATATATCTTTTGAAAAACAACTAATCTGGAAAATAGATTAAGGTGAGATATTTCAATAATTATCATAATATTTGGAAACCATGATTTAAAAAAGAACCTAGATATAATATTTTAGGAAATCATAATGGCAATTTTCATGATAGATTAAGTCAAGAAAGTGGAATAGAAATTGATAGAATCTAACAATTACCTCCTGAAAGAGACCACAAAATGACAATTCCAAGGAATATTGTAACCAAATTTCAGAGCTCCCAGGTCAATACAAACTTATTTCTAGTAGCCAAAAGGAAACAATCCATGTACCAAGGAGTCACAGTCACGATCACACGAGATTTAGCAACTTCCACATTCAAGGAAAGTATGACTTAGGATACGATATTCCATTGGGCAATGGAGGCAGGATTAAGAACCAAGAAAAGCCTACCCATAAAAAATAAATGTGATATTCTGGGGAAAATTATATTAAAGGAAATACTTTATAGTACTTTCAAACATCTTTGATGAAAAGACCAGAGTTGAATTACAAAAACTGGCATTCATACAAAAGACTCTAGAGAATATAAAAAGGCAAATATGAAACAGAACCATAAGGAATTTAATGTGCTTACAATATTTACATTTCTACATTAGAAGAGTATATTTGTAACTCCTAAGAATTTTATAATTATTAGAACAGTTAGAGTCTTCATAGACAGAGGACATGGATGTAAGTTGATTAGGCAGGGATTTTTTTTTAATGAAAGGTAGTATTGAAAAAAATTTCTCACATAAAGGAGGCATACAAGTAAGAGCTTTTAAAATGGAGGGGGGAGACATCAATTATTGAACCTCATTTTCTTTGGAAATGGTTCAAAGATGGAAGAATATACAAATGCACACTTACATATATACATGCATTCAAATGTGTCTGTATTGATAGGGAAATTGGAGAAGAAACAGATATGAGATAAAAGGGAGGTAGCATTAAGAGAGATAACAGTCAGAAGAAAAACAGATTTTTTTTTAAAGAAAAGACAGCATAATAAGGGTCATTTGACCCCCATTTCCTAACCTTTACCACTCTTCTGCCTTGGAACCAATACACAGTATTGGTTCCAAGACAGAAGGTAAGGGCTTACATAAAAAACAAACAAACAAACAAACAAATAAATAAAGGAATGAATGAATGAATGAATGAATGGAGCCTACCTGCCCTAAGGGAAAATAGATACTCTAATAAATTATTGTCAATTATGAACTAGTCCAGTCTTTCTGGAGAAGAATTTGGAACTACGTTCAAAGGTCTATAAAATATATCCATTGATCCAACAATATTACTAATAGAGCTATGCCCCCACAGAGGTCAGAGAGAAAATCAATGAACCTTTAAGGCAAATTGAAGTTGAATTGTCTCACTTTACTTTTTCCTTGTCATATATCTAATATGTACATATGCATTTCATGATTTTAAATATATAATTAATACATTTTTTCTCATGTTTTCAATTGGTGGGGAATGGGTAAAAGGGAAGAAAAAATTTTGGAACTCAAATTTTAAAAGAATCTTAAAAATTATATATACAATTTAAAAATTAAGTGAGTATAAAAGATGTTATCTGTCAAATCTATGGATTTGGATTAAGGAATAACTTATGACTAAATAAGAGATACAGATCACATGAAATAAAAAAGATAATTCTGATTACATTAGATTTAAATGTCTTTGCACAAACAAAATCAGTGCAGTCAAAATTAAAAAGGAAAGTAGCCAACTGAAAAAAAATATAGCAGGTTTCATTTCGCAAATATAAAAGGAAGTGACCAAATTAAAAAAAAAATAATTCCACAGTAGATAAATAGCCAAAGTATATAAACTGGTAGTTTTCAGAAGAAGAAATCAGTTATCTATAGTTATAGGAAAAAATTATCTTAATAACTATTTATTAGAGAAATGCAAATTAAAACAGCTCTTGGGTATTATCACGCATCTATCACATTGGTTAATTTGACAGAAAAGGAAAAAGTCAAAAGTTGGAAAGAATATGGAAGAACTGGGACACTAATGCATTTTAGGCTGAGTTTTGAACTGGTCCTACCATTCTGAAGAATAATTTGGAACTATGCCACAAGTCCTATAAACTGCATATACCCTTTGACCCAGCAATTCAACTACTATGTATCCCAAAGAAATGAAAGAAAAAGGAAAAGGACCTCTATGTACAAATATCTTTATAGCAGCTCTTTTTGTGATAGCAAAGAAACTGGACAAATCCCTTAACTTCTCAGTGCCAAAAATAATTCTAAGATACAGAGCAGGTGTTGATCTGAATTGGAAGTCAGTTTCTTCCCTCGCAGTTGCCTATGACTGAGATTATAAGGTGCCAAAACAACAAACACAAAATAGCTAAATGTACTGCCCTTTAAATTGGAGGGGAATATTTTTTCTCATATCAGAAATATGTACAGAATAGTTCAGTTCAGATGCTAATAGATAAAGAGAAAGAAGAGACAGACACAAACAAATGTGCACAGAGAAACAGGTTGACAGAGACACAAGACAAATGGTGAGAGAGGAGAGAGAGAGAGAGAGAGAGAGAGAGAGAGAGAG
>NW_025383537.1:0-3641 GCF_016433145.1 Gracilinanus agilis
TTCCTCCTCCCTCTCTTCCTTCTCTCATTTCTTCCCTTTCCTCTCTTCTTTCTCACTTTCTTCCTTCTTTCTCCCTCTTTTCTCTCTTCTAGCCCCCTCACTCCTTCCTTCCTTCTCTTTCACCCTTACTCTTTCCTTTCACTTTATTTCTTCCTTTCTTTGCCCTTCCTACATCTTCCTTTCCTTCTTTTCTTCCTCCCTCTGTTCCTCCTTTCTCCTACCCTCCCTCTCTCCTTCCCTTTCTTTCTTTTCCCTTTTTTCTCTTTTTCTCAGTAATAGGACTCTCCTTTCCTTTCAGGTTCTCTTTTTCCTTAGGATAGATAGCTGTATTATATAAATAGGTGTTCTCTAACATAATGTCAAGGACCTAGCTTTTGAACTAATCAGTTTTCATTCAATCAGACATTCAACAAGAGTTTAAGTGCCCCCATCATGAGGCATGGGGAAAGTAGATAATGCAATGAATGGATAGAGCGCTGGGCCTGGAGTTTGGATGACTTGAGTTCAAGTTGTCTTAGATACTTCTTAACTATGTGACTCTGAGTAAGTCACATAGCACTATTTGCCCCAGTTTCCTCATATGTCAAATGAGCTGGAGAAGGAAATAAAAACCACTCCAGTATTTTTGGTGAAAAAACCCCAAATGGGGTTATAAGAGTTGGATACAAACTAAAACAAGTATGTCATGATGTTATGGAAGACACAAAGACCAACAAGGTATGATTCTCCCCCTCAAAGATATTGGACTCTCTTCTACACAAGCCAGCACACATACAAATTCTGAGGAATCTAGCATTTAGTTTTATTTTACATGATAGTGGATGGTGATCATTAAAATTCTAATGTGAAAACTACATCATCAAAGTAATGCATGCTAATAATAATGGTTTCATTCAATTCTGACACATTATATTAATTTCCATTTGATAAATGTCATGCATAAGGCATATGCCTAATGTAATTCTTAGATAGTTATAGCAAGATCCAGTAAAGCCTAATTTCTTGTATCTTCTGTCCTGAGATAGATACATTCACCTTGCTGATTGGCACAACCCTTTATGCATTACAGCTTTCTGCATCACACTTTAATTCTTAATAAAAAGAGGCATGCAATGTCTCAGGCATCAGTTCTGATGTTATATTATAATATCAACAATAGCCACAGTTTCCCTGACATCCAAGAAATACGATCAAAGATATCTCTTAAAAACTCAGAATTGCCTTGTTTTACCCTAATTACACTTCATTTGCCAAGGTTTCTCTCACTTTTCTGTTTCCTTTGATGCAAAGTACCTTTAAAAATATGGTATTAGAATGCCTGAATTTGTGAATGATTGCAAAGTGTTTAAATTTCTTCTTAGCTAAGCTGGTGATTTTTTTTTTCAGTGAAACTCATTAAATTGTATAAAGGACATTTAGTAGTTCAGCTAATAAGTGTTCTTCTTTTAAATGCTAATGGGACTAGCACTCACACATCAAGGCAAGAACACATTGTACTCTGTCCTCAGAAAGAATTATTATCTCTCACACCTTTCATCAATAATTCTTCTTCCCTAGCCAACTTGTGTCATGGTGGGGACCATGGATGACCATAATTCTTCTGTGAAAATGCACTTTCTCAAATAAGTATTTTTACACATTTAGTCACACATCTGTAACGTTTTGCCATCATAATACATAATTATCATAAGAGTTTTTGCTAAGTGAACCACCTGGACATGGACCAGTGCTAGAAGTTGTTGCTGTTGTTTAGTCATTTTTCAGTCATGTCTCTTTGTGAGCCCATTTCGGGTTTTCTTGGCAAAGATAATGGAGTGGTTTTCCATGTCCTACTCTAATATATATATACACACATACATTTCTACATTATATATATATATATACATATATATATATAATGGATGTATGTGTATATGTATATATATGTGTGTGTATATGTATATATATGTATATATGTGTGTATATGTATATATATATGCATATATATGTGTGTGTATGTATATATGTATATCTTTTTAAATCTTCCTGATGGGCTTAACCCCATTTGGGTTTTTCTGGGAAAAATTAGTAGAATAATTTGCCATTTCCTTCTCTAGTCCATTTGACAGATGAGAAAACTGAGGTAATCCTGGTTAGGTGACTTGCCCAGGATCATACAGCATTAAAGTTTTTGAGGCTAGATTTGAACTCAGGAAGATAAGTCTTCCTGACTTCAGACCCTGTACTATGCCACCTAGATGTCCACATGCTGGAAATTATACAATTCAACTTCACGATTCATTAAGTAGCTACTATGTGCAAGATGTGTTGAGTGTAAGGAAAGGATATTCTACAGGAGTGATCACGATCATGTCTCCTCTCTGCCCACCACTTTTGGTGGTTCCCTCTTGCCATTAGGTTAACTATAAACACAACTTGACATTTAAGCTCTTCATAGTCTGGCTGCAGCCATACTCTCCAGGCTTATTTCACATTATTTCCATTTATGAAGTCCTTGGTCCATTCATACTTCTTGTTATTCCATGAAATGAACATCCCCATTGACTGTCCCATTTGTATGCCTTTGTTCAAGTTGCTCCCACACTAGGGTTGCATCCTCTACTGCCTCCACCACCATCTTATATTCACTTTTTAGTGTCACTGGTTCACCTCAGAAACAATACAATAGAAAGAGTAATGTATCTGGAATTGGAGGACTGGGTTCAAATTCCAACTATAATGCTTGCTGCCTTTTAACCTTGGCCAAATCAATTAACTTCCTAGGGACTGAGTTTCCTCATGGTATAATGAAGGGATTGAATTCGATATCTTTTAATATCCCTTCTAGGTCAGAATCTATGATCCCATGACCCTCCACCTTTTCCATTTATAGTGCTATGACTGTCCTCAAATTATCATTCATTTACTTATTATTTTGATTTTTTTTATATTTCAGCAGAATCTAAGTTACTTGATAATGTTTATTTAGGCTTTGTCTAGGATTGATCTAGACCTATCTATTAGGCTTGTGAGCATCAAATGAAATCATATATGTAAAGCTCAGTGGCTGGCATATATTAGGCATTATTTAAAGCTATTATTATTTTGCATGAGTAATTTTTCTTCCTGCTTATTCAACCCTTTCCTCCAAATCCTATTGTCCCTTTAAGATTAAATTATCTACCTTTGTTGTTATAGCAAAATACCATTTTACTGGTAAAATGAGGTAGAAGGAATGTGATAGTCCCCATAAGAAAAGTTTTCAGATAACTGAAGATTAAATAATTAAATACCAAATTTTGGTTGTTTTTTTTTTTAATTGTAATTATTCTATCAAGGTTTCTTTAGAAAATAGAAGTAAATTTTCCAATCCACCATTTTGAGGTGAGATTGTAGCATCATAGGTCAAGGGCTAGAAGAGATCTTAGAGATCATTAAACCCAAATTTCTCACTTTACACATAGGGAAACTGAAATCCATATAGTTGAGGGACTTCTTTAAAATCATACAGATAGCAAGTGGTAGAACTAATATTCAAACTCAGACTCTATAATTCCAAATTCAATATTCATTCTTTTCTTTCTTTCTTTCTTTCTTTCTTTCTTTCTTTCTTTCTTTCTTTCTTTTTCTTTCTTTCTTTCTTTCTTTTTCTTTCTTTCTTT
>NW_025383538.1:0-2551 GCF_016433145.1 Gracilinanus agilis
GAAAGAAAGAAAGAAAGAAAGAAAGAAAGAAAGAAAGAAAAAGAGGGGGGGAAAGGAAAGAAAAAAACAGGGACCACCTGAGCTTCAGCTTTCAATCTCTTCCCCAGTTTATTCATTGTTTTTCTCTAAGCACTTTCCCCTCCCCCTTTCTCCTCCCTTCACTCACATCCTGAATTTGCTTTCCTTTTCCGGGGCTCTATCTGGGACAAGCAACGCTCTTACAATCGGCAGTTTCTTCACTGTTTTCCCTCCCCCTGCAGAGGTGCCATATGTCAGTGTCATGAATAGGCATGAGGTTCCAGCTCTGGAGCTGCTGGGGAGAGGAGAAGAAACGCAGCTGCCAATCTCTATCCAAATGGGGCACGGCCTCTGGGGGACCACAGGGAAAGAAGAGGGTGAGGATGAAAGCCCCCTACCCCTAAACTAGGAATTCTGGTGCCCCAGGCAAGTGTGGTTTGGGGTGGGGCATTCAGAAGACAATCCGTCTGGGTCGTGCCCAGCTGTGCCAGGAGATCCCACGAGGAGGTGGGATGGCAGGTGGGCTTAGGTGGAAGAGAAGCAGGATCTTAACCCGAACCTTTAGCCAGAAAAATAAGGGGCTGAGGAAAGACTGCCCATGTGGATAGCCTAAAGTAAAGCTATGCCTGCCCAACCCTAGTTAAGGTTTTGATGGGGAGGAACAATAGTGTCTTGGGCCTCCCACATTACCAGAGACTGACCTGCCAGAAAGGCACTTAAATTTTTTTTAATTTTTAATTAAATTTTTCTTAATTTTTCTAAAAATGAAAAAAATTTAAATTTTTTTATTTTAAATTTTTAAAAAATTAACCTCTATTTTCCCTCTTAGAATTGATACTAAGTATTGGTTTCAAGGCAGAAGAGCAGTAAGGGCTAGGTAATTAGGTTTAAATGACTTGTTCAGAGTCATACAGCTAGGAAATGTCTGAGATGAGATTTGAACCCAGGACCTCTCATCTCCAGGCCTGGTTTCCAGCCACAGAGCCATCTAGCTGCCCCACAGTGGCTACTTTTAAAGGATGAGACTCCCTAGGGCTCACCTGCCACCTTAGGCAAAAAGATATCAGTCCTGTTAGTTGCAGGTATGAGATTACCTCCTCCAACATGTCTTCCCTGATTCATCTCATAATACCAGAAATTTCCAATATGTTGATTTGTTTTGCTGATTTTCCCCCTTTTTATTCCTCTTTTTAAAAAATTCTTCATTATAAGGAATAGCTCTCTTAAAGGAAGGGAGGGGGAATGTCTGCCATGTGAGACAGAGACAGAGAATCAGAGAGAATGAAAGAGAGACAGAGACAAAGAGAGAATAAGAGACAGAAAGAGACTGAGAGAGACAGAGAGAGAATGAGAGACAGAGAGAGAGAGAGAGACAGAGACAGAAAGAGAATGAGAGACAGAGATGGAGAGAATGATAAAGACAGAGACAGAAAGAATGAGACAGGTAGAAGTAAAAATCTGTTTTTTAAAAATCCTAGTGAACTCTCTTACCAGAGAGGCAATGTGCTATAGAAATGATATAGGTACTAGAGCTAGAGGACTCAGTTTTAAATCTTGATTCTGCTTCTTTCTTTCTATGAGACTTTAGGTAAGTCATTAATTTCCTTCTCTGTAAAATGGAGACATACAATTAGGTGATCTCCAGAGTTCCTTGCAGTTTGAAATCCTATGAAACAATCTGTTTTGCTGTGTGTCTCTCCAGCATTTTGAAACTGAGTTTGTAAACGGATAAAACTAAATCTCCCACCTGGGGATGAGAAGCACACAAGAGAGTGGCAGGGAACCTTAGAGATCATCTAATCTAACTCTCTGAGGCCCAGAGAAGGGAAGCAGTGACTTGTCTAAGGTCCCACAGTTCATCTGTAGGATTTTAAGCTGTATGCATTGTCTCCAAATCCAGTGATTTTCCTATAACACCACACTGCCATGCATTACCACTTGCCATTTTTTTTTTTTTTTAGTTTTGATTTTGGTAACCCTACTCTCCTCCTCCCCTATACCCAGGAGAGCAAAACAGGGAATGCTATGTATACTTTTTCCAGGGATGAGGGAGCAGGAAGGTTCTGATTTCCTGGCTAAGCTACCTGGAAGTCTGACCTAGTAGGAATGTTTTTAGCCATCTTTGGCTGAGGAAGTGAGGAGGGGGGGATGGAGGAGAGACCATGCTGCTAAATAAAAGAGAACTGTCTGCTGAGTGCCAATCAAAGGAGGAAAGGAAATGCCATTGCTGACTGTTGCTTGGCTCAGATTATTTGGGGGAGAAGGGGGACAGTACTAAGCATGCAATTTCCCCCTCATTAATAAAATCTGCCAGGAATTTTAAAACTAGCTCCTCACACTCATCCGATTAACCACTTCAGGTTAATTGGCTACCCACTCCCTGCCGGCAAAACAGATAGGAGTTGACATTTCCCCAGACAGTTAATTGATACCTAAGCAATTTGTCATGGAGACCTCGTTATATGTCAGTTGGATCCCCTAAGCTGCTAGCTTCTGTGCCCCAGAAATGAGGCTGGAGAGTTAATCATGGAGC
>NW_025383539.1:0-6266 GCF_016433145.1 Gracilinanus agilis
CCTTCCTTCCTTCCTTCCTTCCTTCCTTCCTTCCTTCCTTCCTTGTAGAGGTTTAGGCAGTTGGAGTTAAGTGACTTGCCCAGGGTCACACAGCTAGAAAGTGTCTAAGATCACATTTGAATCCAGGACCTCCCATCTCTGGCCCTGGCATTCTATACATTGACCTAACTTGCTGCCTCTGCCACCCTTTTTTTGACAACTGCCTAACCGAATGTGCATTTTATATGCTGGCCAACCGACTCTTAACCATATAACCTTGCTTTTATACTACATGATGTAAACATAGCAACACTTTTCTTGCCCCAAGTTCTCTTCTCCAAATAACCCATTAAAATTCTTTCTAAAACTATTTCATGGCTTGAGGTATGTTTTCAACCAAGAGCATCCAAATCATTATTGTCTTCATCAGTCATATTAATGCATACCTACTTGTTTTCACTTGAGGCTTTGCCACAAGCATATGGCATAATTGTTCTAGAACTGGATGGGATCTCAGAGGCTATCTAGCTCAGTCTGCTTATTTTACAGATAAGAACACTGAATCCCAAAGAGGTTAGTGACTTGGTGAAGGTCACAGAGATATTGCATAGAATCTGAACTTGGCTTTTCTGATTCCCAGGCTAGTGCTTTTCCCATTGTAATGCCTAATCAGATTTTGACCATAGCTCTTTCCATCATATATCTTTGCAAATGCTGACATTATCTTAAGTGGGATTAGTCTTAGGACATAGAATTCTCTTTGAATGGTTTTCCAGGCAGGGGACTAGTCTCTCCTCAAACTTAATTTCTCTGCATCAATAATGTAAGACTCACTCCCTCATTTTGAACACACTCTTATCTCTAAGTTTCTATATTAGGATGTCCTTCCTTTCTCCCTTTCTGGACTAAGAAGTGGATCCAATCATCTATAATCAAGCTTCTTCATTCCTTCCTTTTAGAACATGGTATCATTTCTGAGGTCTTGTACTTCAATATCCTCCCTTGCTTGTACACACTCATGAGTATTCCAAATTCCTCCTGTAAACATTTAACAATTGATCCCTGCTGGTTTTTCTCTCTCTGCCTCTATGTTATTCTGCTTCTCTCCTATGTTTCTTCATTTACTCATTAATGATCTGGGTCACAGTCACATACAGGGAATTTTCTTTTGAACTGTCAACCCACACAATGATCATGATCAGGAAGAGAACAATTCCATGGTCTTTCATAACACAGGGTAGGAACGAGGGAGGAGATATTGAACAATTTCAGACAGTTATATTAATTCTGTATTACTTTCTGCTTTCTCAAGGAGTTATTAATTCTAATATTTGCTATTGAATTTTTTTTGGTGACTAGAAAGCTAGTATTCTGATATAGTTGTAAGTTCAAATAGTTATTTGGGGAAACTATTTTAGCTGCTCTTGATTTCATGTCTAATTATGAATATAAGCATATTCTGGCTAAGAGGTATTTGATTAGCATGTATGTGATCTATCTACCTATCATCTACATAATCTATCATCTCCCCCAAAAAGGTACCCTAATTTTAAAGCATTCTGTGATATAAACACCCACTCAGAGTCTTGATTCATAGGCCTCTATTACTATATTTACTCTGATCAACTAGCCAGCTTATATTATTAAAACACATTTAAACAACATCACAGCAAATAATGTGAAAAGAAAAAAAATTACTCCACGCATACACTGGATATAATTTCACACAGGTTATTATACTTGAGAGAATACATGTAGAGAGAATATGTGTGATTTGGGAGACACATGGAGGACATACACACACATATATAAAACATGCATTTGTATAATGTGTGTATATGCATATATCTATAAATGTGTATATAAGGCACTTTATATATACACATATGTACACATATATGGGACATAAATCCCAAACCTTTTTGCATATAATATCTATTTATATGTAGACACACAATCATGTTTTTTAGTATGTTTTACTGTTTATGACCCAATGGACATTACTGTCTATGGGATTTTCTTGGCAAAAACAGTGGTTTGCCATTTCTTTCTCTTGTAGATTAAGGCAAACAGAAGTTAAATGATTTGCTCAGCCATTCAGCTATTAAGTGTTTGAGCCTGAATTTGAACTCAGATTCCTGACTTCAGACCTACTGTTCTATACACTGAGCCTTCTAGCTGCCTTCCCCCCACCTCTCTTTCTCTCTCTCTTGATCTCTCTCCGTCTCTTCTCTCTTCTCTCTCTCTGTATATATATGTAAGTATAAATATACATGTATATATATGCATATATATACATGTATAAATATACATATATATGCATACATAGATATATGCATATTCACAGTTAAATAATAGTGTAATCTATCCTGTTATTTAGGAAACTTCAAATTCAAAGGACTTCAGAGACAATGACAGAAAGAAAGCATAGAGCTCAAAGAAGCCTTAGAAATCATTTAGTCCAACTTCCTTATTTCATCAGAGAGGACTTTTTAAAAAATTAAGTTTATTTATTTAATTATTTTTGAATGTTTTCACATGGTTACATGCTTCATGTTCTTTCCCTCCCCTCCTCTCACCCCTCTCCTGTAGCCAATGAGTAGTTCCACTGGGTTTTACATGTGTAAAGACTGATTTCCATATTACTAATATTTGCACTAAAGTGATCATTTAGAGTCTACATTCTCAGTCATATCCCCACTGAACCATGTGATCAAGCAGTTGTTTTTCTTCTGTGTTTCTACTCCCACAGTTCTTTCTCTGGATGTGGATAGAGTTCTTTCTCATAAGTCCCTCAGAATTGTCCTGGATCATTGCATTGCTGCTAGTACAGAAGTCCTTTACATTCAGTTGTGCCACAGTGTATCTGTCTCTGTGTATAATGTTCTCCTGGTTCTGCCCCTTTCACTCTGCATCCATTCCTGGAGGTTGTTCCAGTACACATGGAATTCCTCTAGTTCATTATTCCTTTGAGCACAATAGTATTCCATCACCAACAGATACCACAATTTGTTCAGCCATTCTTCAATCAAAGGCATCTCCTCATTTTCCAATTTTTTGCCACCACAAAGAATGTGGCTATAAATAATTTTGTACAAGTCTTTTTTCCCCATTATCTCTTTGAGGTACAAACCCAGCAGTGGTATGGCTGAATCAAAGGACAGGCATTCTTTTAAAACCCTTTGGGCATAGTCCCAAATTGCCATCCTGAATGGTTGGATCAATTCACAACTCCACCAGCAATGCATTAATGTCTCAATTTTGCCATATCCCCTTCAACATTTATTACTTTCCTTTGCTGTCATATTAGCCAATCTACTAGGTGTGAGGGGGTACCTCAGAGTTGTTTTGATTTGCATTTCTCTAATTATAAGAGATTTAGAACACTTTTTCTTTTATTTTTTTTAAACCCTTAACTTCTGTGTATTGGCTCCTTGGAGGAAGAGTGATAAGGGTGGGCAATGGGGGTCAAGTGACTTGCCCAGGGTCACACAGCTGGGAAATGTCTGAGGCCAGATTTGAACCTAGGACCTCTCATTACTAGGCTCGACTCTCAATCCACTGAGCTACCCAGCTGCCCCCTAGAACACGTTTTCAAGTGCTTATTGATAGCTTTGATTTCTTTATCTGAAAATTGTCTATTCATGTCCTTTGCCCATTTATCAATTGGGGAATGGTTTGATTTTTTTGTACAATTGATTTAGCTCCTTGTGAATTTGAGTAATTAGAGTTTGTCAGAGGTTTTTGCTGTAAAGATTTTGTTGCTTCCCTTCTAATTTTGGTTGCATTGGTTTTGTTTGTACAAAACCTTTTTAATTTAATGTAATCAAAATTATCATTTTATATTTTATAATCTTCTCTCTCTCTTGCTTTGTCTTAAAATATTTCCTTTCCCACAGATCTGACAGGGATACTATTCTATGTTCACCTAATTTTACTTATAGTTTCCTTCCTTATATTTGTCATTCACCCATTCTGAATTTATCTTGGTGTAGGGTGTGAGATGTTGATCTAAACCTAATATCTCCCATACTGTTTTCCAATTTTCCCAGCAGTTTTTGACAAATAATGTGCTTTTTGTCCTAAAAGCTGGGATCTTTGTGTTTATTGTACACAATCTTACTGAGGTCATTTACCCCAAGCCTATTCCACTGA
Source organism: Gracilinanus agilis (assembly GCF_016433145.1). Lineage (NCBI taxonomy): Eukaryota > Metazoa > Chordata > Mammalia > Didelphimorphia > Didelphidae > Gracilinanus > Gracilinanus agilis. The sequence continues at coordinate 4,135 of NW_025383539.1, forward strand.
TCATCTCTTCTGTCTCTTAGCCAGGACCATATTGTTTTTTTTTTTTTAAACCCTTAACTTCGGTGTATTGTCTCATAGGTGGAAGATTGGTAAGGGTGGGCAATGGGGGTCAAGTGACTTGCCCAGAGTCACACAGCTGGGAAGTGTCTGAGGCCGGATTTGAACCCAGGACCTCCCATCTCTAGGCCTGACTCTCAATCCACTGAGCTACCCAGCTGCCCCCAGTACCATATTGTTTTGATGATCACTGCTTTATAGTACAGCTTAAGATATGGTACTGCTAGGCCTCTATCCTTCATATTCTTTTTTTCATTATTTCCCTTGATATTCTTGATCTTTTATTCTTCCAAATGAACTTAGTTATAATTTTTTTCTAATTAATAAAAATGTTTCTTGGTAGTTTGATAGGTATGGCACTGAAAAAGTAAATTAATTTGGGTAGGATTGTCATTTTTATTATATTAACTCATCCTACCCATGAACAGTTAATTTTTTCCCAATTGTTTAAATCTAGTTTTAATTGTGTGGAAAGTGTTTTGTAGTTGAGTTCATATAGTTCCTGTGTCTGTCTTGTCAAATAGTTTCCTAAATATTTTATATTATCTAGGGTGATTTTAAATGGAATTTCTCTTTCTAACTTTTGCTGCAGAGTTGTGTTGGAAATATATAGGAATACTTATGATTAATGTGGTTTTAATTTGTATCCTGCAACTTTGCTAAAGTTGTTAATTATTTCCACTAGCTTTTTAGTTAATTCTTTAGGATTCTTTAAATAGACCATCATATCATCTGAAAAGAGTGATAGTCTCCTTAATGATTATTTTAATACCTTCAATTTCTTCTCTGATTGTTATTGCTAGTGTTTCTAGTACAATGTTAAATAATAGAGGTGATAATGGGCATCCTTGTTTCACTCCTGATCTCTTTGTGAAGGCTTCTAATTTATTCCCATTTTAGATGATGTTTGCTGATGGATTTAAATATATACTGCATTATTTTTAAGAAAGGCCCTTCTATTCCTAAACTTTTTAGTGTTTTCAATAGGAATGAGAGTGGTATTTTGTCAAAGGCTTTTTCTGCCTTTATTGAATTAATCATGTGATTTCTGTTTGTTTGGTTGTTGATATGGTAAATTATGTGGATGGTTTTCCTAATATTAAGGCATCCTTGCATTCCTGGTATAAATCCCATCTGATCATAGTGAATAATCCTCCTAATCACTTGCTGGAGTCTTTTTGCTAGTATTCTATTTAAGATTTTTGCATCTATGTTCATTAAGGAGATTGGTCTGTAGTTTTCTTTCTCTGTTTTTGGTTTGCCTGGCTTTGGCATCAGTACCATATTTGTGTCATATAAGGAAGTTGGTTGAACTCCTTTTTTTGCTCATTTTGTTAAATAGTTCGTATAGTATTGGGATTAGTTGTTCCTTAAATGTTTGATAGTTCACTTGTGAATCCATCTGACTCTTGGGATTTTTTCTTAGGGAGTTATTTGATGGCTTGTTCAATTTCTTCTTCTGATATGGGATTATTTAAATATTCTATTTCTTCTTCTCTTAATCTAGGCAATTTATATTTTTGTAAATATTTATCCATATCACCTCCATTACCATATTTATTGCCATGTAATTGGGCAAAATAGTTCTTTTTTTTTTAAATTTTAAACCCTTAACTTCTGTGTATTGACTTATAGGTGGAAGAGTGGTAAGGGTAGGAAAATAGTTCTTAATAATTAACTAAATTTCCTCTTCTTTAGAGGAAATTTTCATCATTGATACTGTTAATTTGGTCTTCTTTTTTCCTTTTTTTATTAGAATAGCCAACACTTTATTTTATTTGTTTTTTCAAAGTATTAGCTTCTAGTCTTATTTATTAATTCAATAGTTCTTTCATTTTGAATTTTATTAATTTTTCTTTTAATATTTAGGATATCTAATTTATCTGGGGATTTTTATCTGGGGATTTTTAATTTGTTCTCTTTCTAGTTTTTTTTATTTGCATGCCCAATTCATTGACATCTTCCCTCTCTGATTTGCTAATATATGAAGTCAGGGATATAAAATTTCCCCTGATTTCTGCTTTGGCTGCATCCCATAGATTTTGATATGATGTCTCCTCCTCATTGTCATTCTC
>NW_025383540.1:0-7374 GCF_016433145.1 Gracilinanus agilis
TATATTGTATTGTGTAATAACATCATATATTATTTTATAGTATATACTTATATATTTATTTCTGTAATATATAAAAATAATTAATAAAGCTTATAGAATGAATCAACAAATGGAGAAGCAACATGGCCTGGCAGACCTGGGTTCAAATCCTGCCTCTGATACATACTGGCTGTTACTCTATATAAATTGCAGAGAAGTTGCTGATCTTCACCAGTAAAGAAAGCTGGTCCCTAAGAGCTCCCTAAACTGATGAAATCATAGGTCAGGTAAAAAAAGATCAAAGAATGAATGAATGAATAAATGAATAAATGAACCTCCAGATAGCCAGTGTTTCAGAACTAGAGGGAGAAGTTTTTGCCTCTCCTCCTTTTCTCATCTCACCTCAGCCAGACAAGTATTTTTGTTTCTAATAATTCATTATAATTAGCACACAAGTACCTTGCCATTGACATTTATTCTCTCACCTGACCCTCAAAATGGCCCTGTGAGGTGGGCAGGCCAGGCCAAGGAAACAAACCACTCCTGAATCTCAGAGTTGGAAGGACCTCAGAAGGTTAACCTCTGCTTTGGGCACTAAACAACGTCTGCCTAAAGACTTCTAGAGGACTGGAAACTCGATCTCCCCCAAGGCAGCCTACAGCTAGAGAGCTCTAGTTATTAGGAAGTTCTTCCCACTGATGAAACCTGCTCCCATGGATGGAGTCATCCCCATTTGATGGATGGAAAAATAGAGCTCAAGAAGGGCAAGAGGACAAGTAGTTTTTCATTTACCAGCCTCCTCTGCTACATGCCTTCTCTTACCAACTTTCATCTTCTTCCATTCCCACTGTCTTCTCCTCACCAAGGTCCTACTGTCTGATCGTTTCCATTCCAACTTGGTCTCCAACTCTGATACTCTCAACTCTGATAGGTCAGCTTTCCCTTTGTTATGCTGGGGCCCCTGTTTCCACCCTACTTCCCAGGCCTCTCAGCACCATGTTACTGCTCACAAAAAATCTCTCTCCTTTTTCCAGATCCTCCTAATTCAGTGATGGGCACATTACGGTCCGCGGGCCAGATGCAGCCCCCTGAAATGTTCTATCCGGCTGCGTGACATTATCCCTAATCTGACAAATACAACGAGTGGGATACAATATAATGAAACTTCGAAAGAGCTGCCTTAGAAACAGACTAACAGAAGAGCATTTCCTTTCCTTTGGCCCCCTTTTTAAAAAGTTTGCCCATCACTGTCCTAATGTATTGTCTTCCTCCATTAAAATATAAGACCGCTAGAGCTGGGATGGTCTTTCTTGCTTATGGATATATTTGTATCCCAGTGCCTATTTTGGCACAGTATATAATAAACTAAATCTATCTATCTGTCTATCCATCCATAATCCAGCTATCATTTATCTATCCATCCATCCATCCTCTTTCTATCTACTTATCTATCCATTTATTTGTCTATTCTTCTAACTTTCTATGCACTTATTTATCTATCCAACTTTAATCTATTTATCTATCTATCCACTTGTCTATCTATCCAACTATTTATCAATCCATCTTTCTATCCACCTATCTATATATTTATCTATCCATCTGTCTTCTATTTACCTATCCATTCTTTTTCTATCCACTTATCTATTTATCTATCCATCTTTCTGTCTGCTTATTTATCTGTTTGTCTATCCTTCCATCTTTCTGTCTGATTATCCATCTACTTGTCTATTTATCCATCTATTTTCTATCCATCCATCTCTTTACCCACTTATCTATCCATTCTTATCCATTCCCTTTTTTACCACCTATCTGCCCATTCATCTATCTCCTATCTATCTATCCATCCTTATTCTATCCACTTATCTATCTGTCTATCTATCTATCCATCCATCTGACTATCTATCTAGGAAAGAGTACTTGTTTTAAAATCAGGGGATCTGCATTCATGCTCTTTTTTGTTCATTTACCAGCTAGAAGATTGAAGCCAAGTCACTTGACATCTCTAAGCCTCATCTTCCCCATCAGTCCATTCAAGATAGTCTTTGTCCTACCTATCTTATAAGGCTTTTGTGAGGATCAGAATGAAGTTGTGTATGTAAATTCCTTTGCAAACCTTAAGTGCTATATAAATGCGAGCTACTTTACAAGTTCATGGCCAAGCTTGGACTAGAACCCAAGTACCCCCTCCTGATCCAGTAGCCTTTCCACCAGAGCATGGAAATTCCTAACCACTTTTCACAGAAGTATTCAATGGGGGACTTGTCCTCACTGTCATTCCTCATCCTTCATTGCCCTCTAAAGAGGGAAGATATGAGCTGTTCCTTTTTGCTTGTTCCATTCTTTATTTGTTCTATTCCATTCCTTTTGCAGGCGGTCCACTCCAGAAGGAAGCACCAGTGGGTATAAGGAAAGTTTCTCTGAAAGTGAAAGTGAGTGTTGGGGGCATCCAGACCACTGTGGTCTAGTAGAAAGAGCTCTGGCCTAGCTTTCAGGAGTCTTCTTCATTTTAGTTCCTAACTCTGTCATTGATGCATTGTGTGACCTTAAGTGAATTCCTTTGCCTCCATAGGCCCTAGTTTCATCATTTATAAAATAAAAAGATTATGAAAATCAGTATTTCCAAGCCCCTAGGAGGCAACAGATTGGCAGAAGATTGTTTAGATCTCCCCAACAGGAAACCAAAGAGCAAGACTCTACAAGATGAAAGCTAACTGAATGTAAGTAAACTTTTAAAATTTGAAACTTTTAAGAAGGAAGGAGCCCTACTGTTAAAAGGTTTGTCTCTGGGGAGAAGCTCTCTATAGAACTGGGAAATGCTGAAGTAGGGAACCTGTAAGTCACCTTTATAGGGCAGCTAAGGGGTACAGCAAATACAGTGCTGGCCCTAGAGTTAAGAAGACTCAACTTCCTGAGTTCAAATCTGGCCTCAGACTCTCACTAGCTGTGTGACCCTAGGCAAGTCAATTAGCCCTGTTTGCCTCAATTTCCTCATCTATAAAACAATCTGGAGAAGGAAATAGAAATCCCTTCCCCAAATGGGGTCATGAAGAACCAGACATGACTGAAATAACTATACAACAAAAAGGGGTCCTATTAGAACTAAAATTCTGATTCTGAGGTAGCTCCTAATTATATTATTAATATATAACTATATTTTATATTAATATATGATTGTATTAGCATATATTTAGTGCTAATAACTTACATTATATAATATATAATTATATGCATATATAATTATATTAGTACTAACAACTTACATTATATAATATATAATTATATATACATATAATTATATCATATATATTAGCACTAACAACTTACATTTGCATAGTGCCTTATGGTTGGTAAAGCACTTTTCTCACAACTATCCTGTGAAGAATTTGATGAAAATATTATTTATTAATCCCATTCTATATATGAGGAAACAAATGCAGAAAGGAAAAATTACTTAGCCAGTGGCACAAGCTAGTCAATAACAGAATTTCAGGGATGAAAGGGGCCTCAGATATTATCTGATCAAACCCTTACCTGAACAGGAATCCCTTCTCTAAGAACTCAGACAAATGAAGAGAAAGTCTCTCACTAAAGAATTCCAGGTATCACAGAGGGATCAGAAAAGTTAAGACACTTGCCCAGGGGCACACAGCTAGCAAGTTGTCCTTTCCCCTCCCTCAGGCTGCCTCTGGTAACAGAAGTTCTAAAGGTCCCAGGAGGTCAGTACAAGGAAAGATGGCAGGGAGATAGAGGGAGGAATAGAACAGGCAGGAGCTACCCTAGTTGTCTGTGGGAGAAGGAGAAAGAACCAGGGACTGAAGGAGGAGGAAATATATGCCACCCAGGCCCACCTTCCAGTAGAAACCAAAGAGGAGAGAATGAAACAGCTGCACACTGTAGATGGGAGCAGGCCAGCTCCGGGAATAGAAAACTCACCTCTTAGAAATGACTAGGCAGCATTTTTTAATCCCTCCTCCCTGCACCCAGAGAGAAAAAAAAAAAGAATCTATGCTCTTGGGAGAATTATGCCTTCTCCCCAGAGCCAATTAACTCCTCCTCCAGCCTGCCCCCAGAAATGAAATCTCAGTTTCTTTCTGAGTAGAACTCTCTCCTGTCCCTCAGTTTCTTCAAGCTCTGGCTAATGGCAACTTCATTCACTGAGCCCTGGAACCAACCTTCAGGGATGCCCACTGGGGAGAGGAAGAGCAGGGAGTACTGCCTAAAGAGCATGTTTGCTGCCCATGTTTCTATCTTTAAATGTATGATTCTTTTATAAATTATTTTCATTTATATTTATAAATATTTGCTCCATTTTCTGCCTCTCTATATTTCCTAAATTTCCATTTGGTTCCTAGAATCTAGAGCTGGAAGGGACCTCAGAGATCCCCTAGTTCGAGTTCAACCCTATTTGAGAGTCATTCCCATAATCAGAATTGAAAGAGACTTAAAATACCATCCAGAATATAGATTTAGCATGGGGCAGCGAGGTGGAGCAATGGATAGAGTGCCCTCACAACACCAGCCTGGAGTCAGGAAAACTCATCTTCCTAAGTTCAAATATGGCCTCAAACACTTACTAGCTGGGTGACCCTGAGCAAATCACTCAACCTTGTTTGCCTCAGTTTCCTCAGCTGTAAAATAAGCTAGAAGCTTTGGCTGAGTTCTGAAATCAGTTAGGAGTTTAGAATCTTGAAGGAGAGTTTCAGTTGGTTCTGGGATCTCGTGGAGAGAGTGTCAGACCAGCTGAGCTGCTTCTTTGCCTATCTGAAGAATTGAAAATTGAGTCTAGCTTTGGAATATTTATTTAAGAAATTGTTAGTTTAGATAAACCCTTTGTATCTCCATACCCTACCTCATTTCCTACCTTCCTTCCCTTACCTTAAATGTCTGTGGAGTAAATAAGGAGAGTAAATCAGAGAGTAGGTCAAATCTGTGAGGGGTTTAACTATAATTTGGCAGTATATTATCTAGAAAGGTTAGTTAGTCATCATTTTATTCCCTTTAGATTTCAAGAGCACCTTGAGAGCTGAGCTAAGGCAGGACCTTGCTCAGACCCCATCTCTGCCTCCCTTCCCCCACCTGAAGTTTCTTTAAACAACTGTTAGGGCTTCCTTAATCCACTTTCCTGACAAATCAACCTTAAAGACAATAAACCCTTTTGTGTTTCAACAGACCTGTTAGTTACTTTGTCAGTTGATTAGTAAGAAAGGGAAGAAGAGGGAAAGAACCAACATACTCTGGGCTTGAAGGGAAGCGGGGTATCCATTTTGAAGGAAGGTGTAACTTCAAAACCAGTCCCTTCCTGTGAAATTAACTAAAGCCTGTAGTTAATTTCAATTCAGTCCATTTCCCTCAGTTTGTCTTTAGTCTAAGTCCTAGTCTATAAGCCCTGCTGTTCTTTGCCTGTTTAGATTAATTCCTCCTCTCCCTGAAATCTTTGTTACCTTTAGTGCTATACTCCCTGACTTCAGCCTTATATTATATCCTGAATCTCCCTATTCCAGCTAACCTGTAACCCATATTACTTACTTAGCAAGTCCCTGACAACCTCCCTTCAAAATCCCCTTTTACCACACACCTTTCCCCAAATTCTCCCCATTACAACTCTCTTCGCCAGGAAAAATCCCAAATGGAGTCCCAAAGAGTCAGACATGACTGAAGTGGTTAAAGAACAAATTATATATGTTTAAAAAAGAAAAACAAGCTGTACATTATAGAGACCTGCACTTTCATGTAGGATCCTTTTTTTCCCCCTATTCTACTATGTATAGGATAATGACCATTTTATTTGGTGATTGTCAAGTCAATAATAAGGGGTAGCTAGAAGACATAGTGCATAGAATGCTGGGCCTGGAGTGAGAAAAACTCATCTATGTGAGTTCAAATCTGGCCTCAGACAATTTACTAGCTGTGTGACACTGGGCAAGTCATTTAACCCTATTGGCTTCCATTCATCATCTGTAAAATGAGGAAAAGGAAGTGGCAACTCTATTATCTTTGCTTAAGGAAACTCCAAATGGGGTCACAAAAAGTTGGACACAACTGAAAGACAACTAACAACAAAGATCCAGGACTTTAAAAAAAATAAAATTCAAAAGAAAAATAAAATTTAAGTTAGTAGTTGGGAAAAAAAGATAAGAGTTGAATGGTAATTAGGGCAAATTTAAGGCAACCACTTTATTCATTCATAGGTCACCTAGGTAGTTAGTGATAGAGCAAGAATTCTTACCTGTCTTCAGCTTCCAAATCCAGGCCTCTTTCCATTACAAAGTGATAATCACTAGATCTAGGACCAGAGATTTTTAGTGACGAAGGTCATCTCATCCAACCTCTTCATTTGACAGAGAAGGAAACCGAGGCTCAAGGGAACATAATGGTCACTCACTGTTACACAGCCAACAAGCAATAGACGCAGCAGGTCTCCTAATCCCCAAAGTATGGTAGTCTTTCCACCATACTTTTTCTGGTCCAACTCTGCCTCATAAAGGAGTCTGCTTAAAGCACTTCCAACAAGTCATGATCTGTTCTTTGCTTAGATACTTCCAGTGACAAGAAGCTCACTATCTCTTAGGGCATCCTGTTCTATTTCTGAATCACTTTAATTAATTAATAAGTTTTTCTTTATATTCAATAAAAACAATTTCACTATAGTGCCTGCCATCTACTATGCTAGCTTTGCCCTTTAGAACCAAGCAGAGGAAGTCGAATCCCTCTTCCAAAAAGGCCTAGAAGTCATTTAATCTAATACCATCATTTTGCAAATAAAGAAACCAAGACCCAGTACTACACAGGGAGTAAAAAAAGGAGCTGAAATTTGAATATGGGTCCTCTGACTTCAGAAACAACACCATTTCCACAGCATCATGCCTTCAAATACTTAAAAGTCTGGCTAATATGGAAATATGTTTTGCATGACTGCCCATGTAGACTCTATAACAAAGTGCTTGCCTTCTCAAGGAGGGAGGACAGAAGGGAGAGAGGGAATTGGGAACTCAAAAATTATTTTTAAAAATGAATGTTAAAAATTGTTTTTCAATTAAATTGAGAAAAGAATAAAATAAGAACATTCTTTAAAAAAACAGTCAACTCTTATGTACTTCAGCTTCCAATAAGTCTTTCCTTCTTCATTCTAACATCCCCAGTGAGAAATGGGAAAGATGCCAAGAGGGAAATAGTGAGGTCCTACCTGTCTATTTAATGTGCCAGTCACCTCCCTAGTAAAGAAATACCACCACCTTTCTCCCCTCCTCCCCACTAGAGAGGCTAATGCTCAGTCTTGTCTGTCTGAGACATGACAGACAAAATCCCTGGACTCCATGAGCTGCAGCAGATGGGAAGGGAGTTGAATCCTAATGCTGCTAGAGGAGAAAATGGGAAGAAGGAAGGGAAGGGAAGGGA
>NW_025383541.1:0-6746 GCF_016433145.1 Gracilinanus agilis
CCAGAGTTGGAAGGAGACTTAGAACATAGATGTGAGAGCTAGGAGGGAACTTAGAACATGGAATGTGAGCGTTGGGAGAAGACTTAGAATGTGGAATGTCCAAGCTAGGAGGGGGCTTAGAACATGGAGTATCAGAGCTAGAGGGTGTTTAGGAAAGAACGTTCCTAAGGTATCTCTGGTCCTGTGTCACTTCCCATCCATTTTTCTTAGGTCTTCTTTTGGGCCTCCAATGATTTCAAGGCCTCCATCGTCCCCACCCAAGAGCTTACCTTATCGGACAGAGGAAACTCTTGGAAGCAGAACGACTCTCCGAATTGGACAAGACCGTCCAATCCACTCCCATCTCACTAGTCCCAGCACCCGCCACGGAGCAGCACCTCTCTGGCAGAGACTCACTCCTTTAAGAGCCCCGGATGAGGCTGCTTCTCTGGGACACCGAGTCCTGGAGGAAGGCAGCAGCTGCTGAGAGAGGAGCCCAGGCCAAGGCGAAGCCTCGGGGTCGAGGCTGGGGCCCTTTCAGAATTGTTTGGGGATTTAGACCTCCAGCTTCGTTAAGCTCCAAGCACTACTGCCTGGGCTGCAGATTCAGGGGCTCCTGACAACAAATAAAGCCACGGCCTCAGAAAGGGCCCGCGGCCACTGAGCTAGGAAGCACTGGCCTTATTCCCTCTTCCCTCCATTATACAGAGCTAAAAACTGAGGCCCAAGTGACTTGCCTCTGTGATGGGAGGAGGCCATATTGCCATAGTATATACACGTAGACCTGTATATGTAAATTATGCACAGGGATCTGGGTTATGGGTGTGCAGCTAAGTAGCTAGAGCACCAGATTCAGAGTCAGGAAGATGGGAGTTCAAATCTAGCCGGAGACTTTTTTTTGTTCTTTTGGAGGGTTTCCCCTCTGAATGAGATCACTGATCCCTTGGAACATTTTACCTTTAAGAATCCTAGGTGGGGGCAGCTGGGTAGCTCAGTGGATTGAGAGTCAGGCCTAGAGATGGGAGGTCCTGGGTTCAAATCCAGCCTCAGACACTTCCCAGCTGTGTGACCCTGGGCAAGTCACTTGACCCCCATTGCCTACCTTTATCACTCTTCCACCTAGGAGCCAATACACAGAAGTTAAGGGTTAAAAAAAAAAAAAAAAAAGAATCCTAGGGTCTGGGGACAGCTGGGTGGCTCAGTGGATAGAGAGCCGGGCCCAGAGATGGGAAGTCCTGGGTTCAAATCTGACCTCAGATACTTACTAGCTGTGGGCCTCTAGGCAAGTCACTTAATCTCAGTTTCTTCCTCAGTTTCTTGCCTCAGTTTCTTCATCTGTAAAAAGGAGATAATAACAGCATCCCTCTCCCAGGGTTACTGTTGAGTCTCAAATGGGATAATAATCATAAATCAACTCTTAGCACAGGTAAATGCTATATAAATGTTAGCTATTGTTATTCTATTATTCCATATTATTGTATTATTAGACAACTGGGTGGCACGCCAGAAAGCTGGTCCTGGAGTTGGGAAGATCTGAGTTCAAATGGAGCCTCAGCCACTTACTAGCTCTGTGACCCTAGGTAAGTCACTTCCTCTCTGCCTGACTCAGTTTTCTCCTCTGTAAAATGGAGCGCAGTAACAGCACCTGCCTCCCAGGGTTGTGGCAACTTCCTACTCATGATGCGCCTCTAGAAAAGGTAGCTCTTGCTGCTGTTACCCACCGGGCCCCATTTCGGACCCTCGGTTTCCCTGGCCGTAACACGAAGGGTCTGGACGATCTCTAAAGTCCTCGATAGTCCCAAATCTGTTGATCCCGAGACCTCCCACTGGCCCCAGCCTGGTGCTGGAAGCCGAACAAAGCCTCCCAGAGGGCCCCTGCACAAAGGCAGAGGCAGCCCCAGCGGGGCTCCCCGGTTCCCAAGAATAACAATAGCAGCGGTGGATGCAGCCCTTTGCTAAGCCTCACAAAAGGCTTTCACATCCAAAGCCTCACGTCAGCCTAGCAACCAACCTAGAGAGAACACAGCATCCCTGTTTTACAGACGAGGAAACTGAGGCTGACAACACGCTCTTTAGGGGACGGAGCCAGCAAGCAATTTTCAGGACTCGAACCCAAGTTCAAGTTCCAAAGAATCTCAGAACCTGGGATTGGGGGACTCCTTGCAGTCAGAGGGACTTGAGAGGCCGGCTAGCCCAACTTTACCTAATAAAAGAATCCCTTCTGTGGCGTGGGCTTTGCTTGGATACCGTCAGTGACGGAGAACTCACCACCACTTCCAAAGCAGCCCTTTTCCAAAATCCCACCCAGTGCTTGGCCCTGGTTCTCTCGCCAGTCTTCCATCGGAAGGCCTTTGGACTACTTGAAGAGAGCCGTCATGTGGCCTCCTTCCCCAGCCTTCTCCTCTCCTCAGCAAGACAGCCCCAGCTTCTTGGGCTCATCCTCCCGCGGCTCAGGCTCAGGCCCCTTTGCCATGGCAGATGTCATCCTCGGGATTCACTCCGGATGAGGCCAAAGAGCTTGTGTTCGACGATGGAGGACCCATCACCGAGCCCGGCAGGCATGTGGGAGAGGCGCAGACTGAGGCGATTCACCCAAAGCTGCCTTCAGGGCTCCTTAGAGCCAGAGCCAGGACTCCAGAGGGGGACACCCAGGGCAGAGAGCATGAGGATTCCCTCCTCCCTGCTCCTGGGCCCTGGGATCATCCTGGACTCTGGGATTCTTTGGGGTTTTTAACCCTCCCCTTCTGCAACACTGTTCCAAGGCAAAAGAACAGCAAGGGCTAGGCAATGGAGGTTAAGTGACTCGCCCAGGGTCACACAGCTGGGAAGTGTCTGAGGCCAAATTTGAACCCAGGACCTCCCATCTCTGGGCCTGGCTCTCCATCCACTGAGTCACCCAGTTGACCCCAGACCCTAGGATTCTTGATGGTAAAATGTTCCAAGAGATCAATGATCTCCTTCAGAGGGGAAAATCCTCCAAAAGAAAAAAGTCTCTGGCTAGATTTGAACTCCCATCTTCCTGACTCCAGGCCCAGCACTTTATCCACTGAGGCACTTATATGCCTTCCTGCTTCTTGCCCAAGTCCTTCCAGAGATGCACAGTGGTGAATGATGGTTCCATCCACCATGCTGGTGGTTCTTCTTCACTTTCTCCTGACATCACAAGAATATCAACCAAACACTGTCCGTTCCAACCCTCTTTCCAGCCATAGATGACAACTCTTACTCCTCTTCCTCTTTCTCCTCCTCCCCCTTCCATCTCCTCCTCTTCCTCTTCCTCCTCCTCCTCCTCTTCCTCTTCCTCCTCCTCCTCCTCTTCCTCTTCTTCTTCCTCCTCCTCCTTTTCCTCTTCCTTCTCTTCCTCCTCCTCCTCTTCTTCCTCCTCCTCTTCTTCCTCCTCTTCTTCCTCCTCCTCTTCCTCTTCTTCCTCCTCCTCCTCTTCCTCTTCTTCCTCCTCCTCCTCTTCCTCTTCTTCCTCCTCCTCTTCTCTCCCTCCCTTCCTCGCAAACCATCCATAACTGTTGGCCCTTCCCCCTCCCCCTTCCTCTCTCCTTCCCACCTTCATTTCTGGAACCATAAACCAAGTTGAAATCAGCCCTGCCCTTGTTGGTAGCTATGAGGTGCCAAGAGCTGGGTCTAGAGCCAGCAAGATTTGGGTTCAAATCCTAACTTAGACACTTACCAGATGCATGTCCTTGGGCAAGTCCCCTTCTTTCAGATTCTTCATCTGTAAAATGGGGGAAATCCCAGCACCTACTTCCCCAGGTCCTGTGAAGACATTCATAAAGCACTTTGCAATCGTAAAAGTGTTATGTGACTGCTGGCTATTGTTGTTGCTCCTCCTGGGTGAGGAGGGTCATTCCTTGTGGTCTCATACACCAACTCTATAATTTTTTTTTAACCCTTAGTATCAATTCTAAGGCATAAAATCGACAAGAGTTGGGCAATTAGGGTTAAATGACTTACCCAAGGTCACACAGCTAAAATGGATCTGAGGCCAGATTCAAACCCAAGGTCCTCCCATCTCCAGGTGTGGCTCTATCCACTGTTCCCCCAATGCTATAATTTTCCATATGAAAGTGCCCCCTCTTGGGAACTCTTTTGCAGAGTCTCCTATGAATGAAAGTTCCTTGAGAATAGAGATTATCTTGGCTTTTGTATTTGTATTATGCCAATTGGCACATAGTAGGTCATATTAAAGGCTTTTTTGTTCCCTCATTCATTCAGACACTCACTGGCTACATGTTTGCCTCAGTTTCCCCATCTGTAAAATGAGGAATAATCATCCTAGCGCCTCCCTCCTCGAGTTGTCGTGAGGATGGAATGAGAGGCTATTTGTGACACTCTCCGCACAGGAGCTGGCGCACAGTAAGGGCTATGTAAATATTAGTTATTATCATCATTATTGTCATTTTTCCTCTTCCCATCTGGTGGCAGGAGCAGCTGTCAAAGGAAGCCCTTTTTGGTCCAAGTTCCCGGTCCCTTCCCCTCACTGGTTAGACGCTGACCTGCCCTGCCCACCCCACCCCCCCAGCTGCCCATCTCCAGCCCTCTGGGAGGTCACCCAGAGTCATGACTCTACTCCAGCCTCAGGCCACCCATTCCCTCCCTTCCCAAAGGCAGTAAGCCGAGCCTTGCAGCTGCCACCTTGGTCTTCGGAGATGGGCACTCGGGGCATTTGGATGAGCTGGGAATGGCTGACTCTAATCCTTCCAGGAAGAGAAAGGGCTACCAGGAATTACCATCTGACCTTCCCATGCACTCTGGGGACCCCTGGGCCTTGCCATCTGCTCTGCGGACACATCCTAAGGACCACCGTGCCCACACACACACACACACAAATGAAACCTTCTATTTGGTTTGTTTCCCCCTTGAAAAGAGAGACTGTCTCAACTCCCTGGTCCTTAACTTTTCATTCATTCATTCATTCATTCATTCATTCATTCATTCAATCATTCATTCATTCATTCATTCATTCAACCAATCAATCAGGGAACTCCTTGATAATATCTGAAATTCCTGGACTGCTTTAGTGTTCCTCATGGGTTGATTTGGGGCTGTCGGCTGCTCACACTTCCCACACCCTTCCCTGTGGCCCCTCAAGGCAACATTCATCTTTAATTCTGCAGACATGGTTGTATACAGTATCCCCATGCCATATAGCAACATGGATGGGATGTGGTAGGTACTGTGTTCTCTTGTTTTCACTTTCCCATCATGATGTTGATTCTGATTGAACTCTTTGAGCTCTCGTATTGAGGCAAAACATCTTAAACCTGGAATCAGGGCAGATGGGAATTCAAATCCAGCTGGATGTATGTTTAACAACCAGCTTTCCAAGAAGGGGGGATTCTATACACTTTTGAGTCTAATCTACGTCATTAACATTTTCTCCATTAGTTTCTTTAGACAATCATCAAAACAATAAATCAGGCCCTGAATGGTAGTCTCCCAGGCTCTGAAGTAGAAAAGCTCACACTGAAAATTTAACAATTGGCTCCAGATCCAGCCTCAAATGATCACAAACTGCATGACGATACTTTTTTGTTCCTAAGTTTCCTCATCCATCAAATGGGGATAATAATAGTACCTACTTCCCAGAGTATTCCCAGAGGATCACACATGACATCTGTAAAGCACTTTCTAAATCTTGAAGAGCTACATAAATGATAGCTATGATTGTTTCTTCTTATCAGATAGTTAGATTTACAGTCTAGACCTAAGGTGAAATCCCACCTCAAATACTAGCTAGCTGTGTGACTCTGGATAAGTCACTTAACCTCTATGTACCTCAGTCACCTCATCTGTAAAATGGGTATTATAATAGCACCTTCCTCACAGGGTTGTTGCAAAAACCAAATGAGAACATATCTGTAACAGTACTTTGAGAGCCTTAAAGCACTCTAGGAATATCACTAACTATTAGTAATGTTAGTAACTGTTAGTAATGTTCATAACTTAGTAACTATTAGTAACATTAGTAATGTTAATAACTTAGTAACTGTTAGTAACATTAGTAATGTTAATAACTTAGCTTTAGTAACTGTTAGTAAATGTTAATAACTCTTAATAAATGTTAGTAAAAAGTTAGTATTGCTGCCCACTGTGTTCCAGACTCCAAAAATACAAACACAAAAGGAAATAGTGCCTGCCTTCAAGGAGCTCCCACTCCACTGAAGGATATGAGCCTGCATGTGTGAAAGGGAGGACATGAATCTGGGTTTTCTGAGATCAGTTCTTTAACCACTATACCACACTGCCTCTGGAGTTTGGTAAGGGGTTAGAGATAGAGGCATGCATCAGGAAAGCCCATAGAAGTGCAGTGAACTTTCCCTTGCCTTACCTTTCTGCCAATCTTCCTTTCTTGGGAGATCTCTGCAACAAAGCATGTCCCTTTGTTCTTCAGGGCTTCCTCCCTACCCAGCTTCCCTGCAATCAGTCCACCTTGCCTTCCATCTCTTTCATTATTCAACGGGAGTCAGGCAACAAGCATTTACTGGAGTA
The DNA here is from genome assembly GCF_016433145.1 of Gracilinanus agilis. Lineage (NCBI taxonomy): Eukaryota > Metazoa > Chordata > Mammalia > Didelphimorphia > Didelphidae > Gracilinanus > Gracilinanus agilis. Next base: position 6,484 of record NW_025383541.1, read on the forward strand.
GCTAGGTCACTTACCTTGGTAGAGCACCAGGTCTAGAGTTGGCAGGACCTGGGTTCCAAACTAGCCTCAGGCACTTCCTATTTGTGTGACTCTGGGCAAGCTGAGGCAGCTGAGAGAGAAACCAGAGTGAAAAGAGAGGAGGGAGGGAGGGAGGGAGGTAGAGAAAGGGAGGAGGGAGGGGGAGAGGGAGAAAGAGAGAGAGAGAGAGAGAGAGAGAAAGAGAGAGAGAGAGAGAGAGAGAGAGAGAGAGAGAGAGAGAGAGA
>NW_025383541.1:6822-7306 GCF_016433145.1 Gracilinanus agilis
GAGAGAGAGAGAGAGAGAGAGAGAGAGAGAGAGAGAGAGAGAGAGAGAGATACAGAGGAGAAAGGGGGAGGAGAAAGGGAGAGAAGAGAGAATGAGAGAGGAGAAAATGAGAATGAGAGAATGAGAATGAATGAGAAAAGAGAGAAAGAAAGAGGGAGAGAGAGAATGAGAGAGAAAGAAAAAGAGATAGAATGAGACTGATAATGAGAGAATGAAAAGAGAGTGGATGAGAATGAATGAGTGATAATGAGAGAATGAGAATGAAAGAGAAAGTGGGAGGGAGAGAAAGGGAGGAAGGAGGAGGAGGGGGATAAAGGGAGATAAGAGAGAGAAGAAAGAATGAGAAAGAGAGCGGAAAGTGATAATGAGAATGAATGAGAAAAGAGAGAAAGAAAGAGGGAGAGAGAGAATGAGAGAGAGAAAGAAAAGCAGATAGAATGAGACTGATAATGAGAGAATGAAAAGAGAGTGGATGAGAATGAAT
>NW_025383542.1:0-3566 GCF_016433145.1 Gracilinanus agilis
TCCCTTCTTTCTATCTCTCCATTGTTCACAGAAATCAATTTCACATAATATCACCCCAACATGAACATATCCCTGGTAAGTCTTTTTTACTCTTGAATTTCAAGTAGCCTTCTTGGATTTCCATTTACTTCCACCCCCTATCCTGACCTTGAGAAAAGAAATAAAAATGGGGAAAAAATGAACTTCTTTATTTTCCAATGGATTCTGATCCTGCACTGAGTTGTCCCCTGTTTGGAAGTTGGGGGTGGGAGGAATAATAAGTTTAAAAACCCTTTCTCCAGCCTCTTTCTAGGAAAGTGATTTGGTCAGACATTGACACTGGACACACCACAAACAATTCTGCATGTAATGTGTACCATCTGTATCTGATCAGGCTCAGTTCTACTCATTAGCCCCTTGGGTCAGCAGAGCTCATGGCAGCAGCCTAGGCATGAACATTCTGAGTGGGAGGCAGGGTGGGGAAAGGAAGACAACGCAAGCTGGTCTTCTCCAACAAGGAAGGAACCATTTCTCTTTGTGTAGATTAATGGAAAACTTCCAAGCATTAATAAGCAAACTTTTTTTCCCTCTCTTCTTTGAAGATGGAAATAGGTTTGTTTGAAGAGAGATGGAAGTCCTAAATATGATCCCTACTGTGAATATGAGGGGACTGAGACTCAATCTCATTGGGCCTCAATTTTTTCTATTACAGGACTAACAGCTTACATTCAGAGAATATAATCTTGGTACAGCAGAAAGGGCCAATGAAATCAGAAGACCTGAGTTCAAATCCCAGTGTTGCCCACTGGGTATACTGGACAATTCACTTTACAAATGTGGGCCTCGGTTTCCTCACTTTAAATATAAAGGATAGGGAGCAGAGGGACTCAAAAGTCACTTCCAACTCTACATTTATGATTCTAGATGATATATGTTTATCATTGTAGTGGATGCCAAAGGTGAGAACACAGACAAAAGGAGAATGAGAGCTGTTTCTGACTTGCCTACAGTTCTAACTTTAGTCAACCAACCGACTAATAAATCAATCAACAAATATTCATTGAATGCCTCCTTTTCCCGGACACTGCGCTGAACTTGTGGGATACAAAGATAAGGGGAAAGTAGGCTCAAGTAGTTTACAATCTAGCCAAGGAAGACAACGTGCACATACATAGATAAACATAAATATCATTTATGGGAAAGGCTCAAGAAAGTTGGGTAATCAGGTAACAAATGATTTAAAGTGAATGACAAAAGGAACATAGCGATTACTGTGTTCTAAGCTTTGTGCTCAGTGCAAGGGACACAGAACATGAGGCAATCTTTGTCCTTGATGGATTTGAGTGGGAGGGACAATACTTTTAAGAGAGCTCAGCTACAGGGCTAATGGAAAAGCCTGGGAGTCCTGAAGATGCAGCAACAGGGTGAGGGGCAAGGTCTGGCGACTTTCTGTCTCGTTAGAAGAATTACAGCTGATGACTTCTAGCTCATCCAAGAACAGTCTTGAAGCTCTCCTCACAGCCTCTAAGTGTCAAGGTTGAGGCGGGACCTGGGTAAAGCTAGCCTTGCTGGCATGGTTCTTTCTACTCATCAGCAACTCTGTAGAAAAAGCCTCACTTAGAAAGTGCTGTTGCCTGAGAAGAACCTTGAAGAAAACTTGGAATTCTCAGAGGCAAAGATGAGGCATAGCAGGATTCTAGTCATAGGGAACAGCCTGTGCAAAAGTACATATTGTGGGGAAGCTAAGTAGCACAGTGGATAAAGTGCCAGGCCTGGAGTCCAGAGATCCTGGGTTCAAATCTGACCCCGGACATTACTTACCTATGGGATTGTGGGCAAATTGCTTAACTCCCATTGCCTAGCCCTTATCATTCTTCTGTCTAGAATCAGTGCTTAGTATCAACTAAGGTAAGGTAAGGTTTTTTCAAAAGGTGCATAATTGGTAGATGGATTGCCATGTATAAGGATTGGTAAAGTTGTTTTTTTTTTTTTTTTGAAGTTTTTTTTTTTAAACCCTTAACTTCTGTGTATTGACTTATAGGTGGAAGAGTGGTAAGGGTAGGCAATGGGGGTCAAGTGACTTGCCCAGGGTCACACAGCTGGGAAGTGTCTGAGGCCGGATTTGAACCTAGGACCTCCCGTCTCTAGGCCTGGCTCTCAATCCACTGAGCTACCCAGCTGCCCCATGTGTATTGGCTTCTTGGTGGAAGAGTGGTAAGGGTGGTCAAGTGACTTGCCCAGGGTCACACAGCTGGGAAGTGTCTGAGTCCGGATTTGAACCTGGGACCTCCCATCTCTAGGCCTGACTCTCAAGCCACTGAGCTACCCAGCTGCCCTCAGTAAAGTTGTTTTAATTAGTTTGATTGGACTTTAGTGTGTTTGAAGGGTAACGGCATCACTAGACATGTAGGATGTTGTGTTGTGAAACCTCATCATGGTGGGAGGAAACCATAGATTCCAGAAAGCTCTGGCAGGTCCAAACAAGCTGGAAAAACCAGGTGTAGGGTCCTGTGGCTAAGTTATATGTTTGCCCTCTGAGGCCAGCTGGCTAAGTTTGGAGAAACTCAAAACCAGGCTGATGACAGAGACACGAATTTATCAGTTGCAGAAACTCAATATGTTTTGTTTTTGGATTTCAAACTTAATATGAGTCAACCGTGTGATGATGCAGCAAAGAAATCAAATGTCCTGTGGAATGGAATTAGGAGAAGCAGAGCTGTCAGGAATGACTTGGCAGTGCCTCCCTTCCCAACCCACCTCAGGGTCTTACTTCCACCTGGTCAGAACGCATCTGGAGCATATGGGGATCAGGAGCAGGCACTCCATTGGAAACTAGAGAGTGCCGAGGGGGATGAGGATTGTTTGAAGGAACTAGGAATCTTGGCTTTGTAGAACTGGGAACCCAGAGGGTTCAGGACAGTTCTCTGCCAGTATTGGAAGGGCTATCACGTGGAGGAGGGATTTAACTTGTTCCCTTTTGGCCCCAAAGGTCAGTACCAGAAACAATGGGTGGAAGTCGCCAAGGGCCAAATTTAGGTTTGATATCAAGGAAAACTTCCTAACAATTAAATGGTCCAAAAGTAAGAAAGGTCACCTCCAGAGTTAGTTCTCCATCAAAAGCATTGGTCCCCAAGCAGTTTCGATGACCTCTTGCTAAGGATATTGGAATTGGGATTTTTTTTTTTTCATGTAAGGTTTGCACCAAATGACTGTGGAGATCCTTTCTAACTCTGAAATGCTAAGGACCATGTGAACCATCGACATAGAAGGGTTGCAATCTGCCCTGCTGGGCAATTGTACAGATAATTTGTAAAAAATGATTTTCCTGATAAAACCCTAGATCTCTGAAGAATTGAAAAAAAAAACAATCAACTCAATGATCAACCATGAGTCCACAAGGTCTGATGATAAAGAATGCTATATGTCCTCTCACAGAAAGATGATGGATTAAATATGAAGAACATACATTTTTTGTGGGACCAATGTGGGAATTTGTTTTATCTATGTATATTTGGTATCAGAGTTTTTATTTTCCTTCTTTCCTCTCTCCCTCTCTTCCTCCCTCCCTCCTTCCCTCTCTCTATTTC
>NW_025383543.1:0-2208 GCF_016433145.1 Gracilinanus agilis
ATATATATATATATATATATATAAATCTGTAAAAAGTGTCCTTGGCAGTGCAGCTAAACTACTGAAAAGCTCGAAAGATAATGTAGAAATTCAGTTCATTATGGTTTTTAACTTTGTAATTCCACAGAATCAAATAAATACTCTAGAAAAGCACATCTTGTGCTTAATTAAATATATAAATATATGTATGTGTATACACACACATATATGTTGGCAGTGAGGACTGTAAGTGTGTTAAGCAAATAAAAAGCAGTACATTGCAAAAAAATAACCATAATACATAAATAAATAAAGCAAACAAACAGGGGGATATCTACAGTCTTAGACACTGACAATGGGTTTAGGAATAAAGTTGCACATTAGAATCAACCCCTTCTTTTTCTCCTCCCTCCCCCACTACTTAGATAATATTTATGCTTAGTGTAAACATTCTGTGAATGAAGTAGATGCTTCTGTGGAATGTATTAATATATTACTGTTTATCCATATTTTCATGGAATGAGCAACCACTTTTCTGGCAACTTAGTGAAACATCTTCTTAAAAGCTTTGCATGCGTGCTGCTTTAAGCTGCTTTTCTTTAGTGATTCTAGTAGTTTATATTTGAAAAAATTTGTGCCCTTAACAAATTTGAAAAGCACTCTAAGAATACATTTTACTCTATAGTATTCATTGATTTAAAACTCAAGATATTAAAGAAAATGAAAATTATCAGGAGACAATTTTAATTTTCAGTTATGATTAATCGATGTGATTGGTTGCCATTTGTGTTCTTTTGCAGAACTCTGATAAGAAAAGTATTCAATTTGTTTTTTAAACAAACAGTGAACATCATTTGCATTCAACCAAAAATTTTATCTATAGAATTAGAGCTGAAACCTTTAACTGTTAAAAGAGTGTTGCAGTATGTGTGGTGACTCCCTTTTCAGGATTAGGGCATTCTCATGGAGAACAGTATGTTAAATATTTAATTATATAAAATGAATCTGTTAATGGTTTTTGAAAAACCTCTTTTCAAAAATTTTGAATACTCTTGGTTGATTTCATTTTAAGACCAATTTTTTTTTCATGGGAAAAGCAATTGATTTTTCTTTTCATGTGAGAAATTGTATTTTTTTTACTTATCTGGACATTGAATTCTTTATGCACCAAAGTTGGTTTGGGAAAGAAAATAAAATCACTTTCTTACTTATTAATAAGCAAGAAGCCATATTGATTTTTTAAACTTAAAGAAAATAGAAAATAGTGTAATTTGTTAGTCTTGTATGGAGATAGAAATGTTGCACAGGGATAATAGAACATTGCGTGTAAATAATTCAGCAGATTTGTAATATATTTTTATATTGTGAAATGTACTGTAGATGTTTTTCTAGAGGCATGAAAGTTAAATGTATATATTATGGTAGAAATAATATTGAAGGATATTGTAATTCACTAGTGCTGCCAGAAGAATTGTTAATAAAGCACCTTCCTTAACAATAAATGTCTTTTGAAGACTTAAGGGACTATATACTACTGTTAATATCTATTGTAAGAATGAAATACATTGAACATCCTCCCAGAAGTCTTTGAGGAATGAACAGTAACCATAATAGAATTATGGCACTCATTTCTGACAGTGACCATCAAATCAATTATTTCCTTACTGTTGGAAGGACCTATTTTAAAATATGTGGTAATATGGAGTCAAACTGCATAAAATCCTCCTAATTGAGGAGTTTTCACTTTACTACAGTAATATAAAAACTAGCAGTTTTTACACTAAATTTCTTAAATAAGAGACAAATGTATTAACCCTTTGGCTCCAAGATGAGAATTTTCATGGTACATAGTGCATTTTGCATTTACCTAATTTAAAAAAAAAATCAAAAAATAAACATGAGAGGCCTTCTTGGTTCTAGTGTGTTAAAAAAGCTAGAGATATTGAATCATGAAATTAAATGAAGTGCAATTACAGCACTACTAATATAAGACATTCTGGAAAGGTTGTTTAATAAGAATATTATACACATGCTCTCTAGCAATGTGATATTTCTTTTGCATTTTTCTTTTGGTTTTTGTTCTTTTGCTGGAGCACTTCATCTACTGCTTTATTCTGTACCTATAAAGTAACCTGCAATCTCCATTGTTATCTTAAATTTATTATAAATTTGTTATAAATTAACAATATATAATATATAATAAATTAAGCTAATTTATAATACATTATA
>NW_025383544.1:0-8365 GCF_016433145.1 Gracilinanus agilis
GTGAGGAGACGGTTGGGGGGGGGGAGGGAAAGACTGATTGGGACTGTACCACCCACAGAAGGACACGGGGTACCAGCCGAGATTCTTAAGAGATTTATACGGTGAAAGAAAGGGGTAAGGAAGAGACGACGATGTCTCAGAAAGGGGCGCTGCCCCTGTCCTCCCTTTGCCACTCTTGCCAAATTCATTAGGGAGTGAGAGTCTCAATAACCCTCACCCCAAGTTCTCTTAAACGATTCCTCTCCCCACCCACTCTACCATCTTCTTTGGTACAGTCCAGAGCCCACCCTTTGGAAATGTCCCTTCGCCCTTCTGTTCTACACCCCCTCTAGCCCTCACACACACCACACACACTTACATTCAGTCCTTCACTTCCACTCATCCTTTGTATTGGCTACTACAATGCTCTCTCCCCAGCTTGAAATCCAGGATCCGCAAAGCTAATAAGGCCTGGGGAAAGAGAAGAGACTGGAGACCCCTGACCCTTGATTCCTCATAAGACAGGCTTGTGGCAGCCTGATTAGTGGCACAGATGACCAGGCAGGCAGCAGAGGCCCAAGCCAGGCTGGGCAGCATCAGGTGCTGAGTCAGCAAGCCTGATTCCAGCAGAGTCAGCTCCCTCCCTCCATAGTTTGGAGAACCCCCTATCTCCAACGTCCAACTTGAGGTGATCCACCACAATAACTATAATCTGCTGGTTTCTATGTCTCTGTCACTTCTTTCCCCCCTTATCATAGCTTCACTCTTCCTGCCCCTCCTCCAGCTCAGGGATTGAGCAGGAATTAAACTGTTTAAATAAATTTCAATAAATTAAACTGAGAGCTGATGGTGGGAGCAAGGACAAGGTGTAGACTTCCCCAGGAGATAGAGAAGCCAGTATTAGAGGGTTACACACAGTGAGTCAGTGAAAGAACAATTGACCTTCGTTCTCCCTAACTCACCTTATCCCACCCCACTCCCCCACATTTCTAGAATCAAACTTGGAAAGGGAAATCATCACCAAAGATTAATGTCAAGTTCTTCCTGTTTCTCTTCCAGAGCCCCAGCTCAAAGGCATCATCACAAAGCTTTTCTGCCGTCAGGGTTTCTATCTCCAGGCCAATCCAGATGGAAGTATCAATGGGACACGAGAGGATACCAGCTCATTCAGTGAGGGGGAGAAGGGAACTTTTGGGGTGTGGGGAGTTAGAGAGGGAGAGAGGAGAAGTAGGTAACAGATACTTAAGGCTTCTCATATCTTATGTCTGAGGTAACTAGGCCCCTGAAGGAATAGTTTATCTCCCATTCACCCTGTAACTTTCTAATCCTAGTTCAGTCTGTTTCTGTCCACCACTCGAATCTAGGAATGGGGATGGGACAGAGTCAGAGTGGTTGTCCCTGGGGTGGAAGGTGGTGGGCTCAGGGTTTTTTTTTTTTTTTTTTTTAAGGAGGGTTTAGAGGGTTGGGGGAAGGAATCTGAGTTCTATTCACTTAAGGACTGAGGGGTCAGGACTTAGATGCCTTGAATCTCTGACTCTCACTCTACCTCCCAGCCCAGTTTAACCTGATCCCTGTGGGTCTCCGTGTGGTCACTATCCAGAGCACCAAACTGGGGCATTATGTAGCCATGAATTCGGAAGGGCTACTCTACAGCTCGGTGAGACTCCTCCTCTCATCACTTTCCTCTGTCCTGGTGAACCGCCTGGCACTGCCACCCCCCAGACACTTTCCCTGGTGATCCCACACTTGACCCTCTTTTTCAGAACCTGTTACACATCATCATTACTACATCAGAGTCCTCTTATTAGTTTCAAAATCATTTCCCTCTCTGAATTTCCTAAACTTTTCTAAGATTTTCCTTCTGAGATCCTACCAGGACTCTATTCCAAGCTCTTTCCTCAGGAACCTTTCAATACCCACATCATATCCCCTCAATACACAAGAGGCTCTTAAGAGATTCCTTCCAGATCCTTTCTAGCCTCTGCAAGGGACATCCTTACAACCATATGCCTAGGACCCCTTTATGGCTCTCTCCTCTAAATACCTCTCTTCACACCCCTAGATTTAATAATAACCAGGAGAGCCAGGCAAGGCATGTAGAGAGACCAGAGTTATTCCATAATGGTACCAGTAATGCATTATTTGACCAAGTCATTTTCTTTCTCTGAGCCTAGTATCCTCATCAGCAAAAAGAGAGGATTGGAGTATAATATCAGAGAATTCTAGTATTAGAACCAGAGGAGAACTCAGAGCATCTGTTCCATTCCCCTCCTTTTACAAGAGAAGAGTCTGAGTACTAGAAAAGTAAATTGACTTACCCAAGAATATCTGAATCTATGTTTCTTTACTTCTCCCCACTCTCTGGTTTAGAACCCAAATCCACTGGAGCAGAAGTTGTCAAACCTTTTATTTCCACTTTATATTCTTAAAAAGTCTTGAATAATCCAAAGAGCTTTTGTTTATGTGGGTCATATTGATAAATTTTTAAACATATTAGAAATTAAAATAAGTTTTAAAAATTTCTTATTAATTCATTTAAAATAACAGTAATAAGCCCAGTTCAAGTAAACCAACATAAGTAACATTTTTATGAAAAATAACTACATTTTCCAAAACAAAAATTTAGTGAGAAAAGTGGCATTGTTTTACATATTTTTGCAAATATCTTTAATGCTTGACTTAATAGAAGACAGCTAGATTCTTATATCTATTTCTGTATGCAATCTGCTGTCATATGTTGTTTGGTTAAAGTATATGAAGACAATATGGCCTCACATAGATATATAGTTGAAAATCAAGGAATATTTTAATAGGCGGATATTTTCTTACTATTATAAAAATAGTTATGAACTTGAGGATCCTCCCTTTGGGGTACTCTTAAAGATCTACACGTAGTCCACACTTAGAGAGAACTGCTGTACTGGAGGAAAAGGAAGGGATTGGTTAAAGCAAAAGTGGGGGAGGGTGGCAGGGTAAATTGGGAGAATTAGATAAAGGAATATACAGAAATCCAGCCCCAAACCCACAGGCATCTGGGCTCCCAGAGCTCATCTTGATTTCCTCCCCCTCAGCACTCAGAGGATTTGGTCCCACACTATAGTTTGTGTATCACCCACAGACCCATCATCTTAGATTTCCTAAGGGGGGCTCAACTAAGAAACTTCAGCCTCTTGCCAAGTAATATCAATCTCATTCTTCCTCCCTGCCTTTGTTTTCTCTTTCTGTGACCTCATCCTCAAGCCACACTTTACAGCAGAGTGTCGCTTTAAGGAGTGTGTCTTTGAGAATTATTATGTCCTCTACGCCTCTGCCCTCTACCGCCAGCGTCGTTCAGGCAGAGCCTGGTATTTGGGTATGGACAAGGAGGGCCAAGTCATGAAGGGAAATAGAGTCAAGAAGACCAAAGCGGCTGCCCACTTTGTGCCCAAGCTCCTTGAAGGTGTGAACATTCTCAGGAATGGGAGGGTCTGTCATGCCAAGTACATTTCCATTATCACACAGAAGAATTCTGTCCATCTTAACATCCTGTGAGGGTTATATATCTCAAATATATATGGTGTCAAACTAGATCATAACAAGGGAGGTCTTCATGACAGGGAGGAATGGGGAGTGGAGAGATTCCTGCCCTTAGTCACTGTGCATGGCAAAGCTTTTGCTTTTGTTTGTTCATTTGTTTTCAACTAAAACACTTTATATTGTGACAGAAAAGTTGTGTAGTGATGTAGGGGAGAAAAAGGAACCTGTTGGTATCAGGGGTTTGGGTCTAGAAATACTAAATATTTGCAAAATGGGGTGGGGGTTTGACTGGATTATCTCAGAATTCTAATTCTGTCCAGGGCCCACCTGGAGGAAGGAAGGAGGGAGGAAGTATCAATAGCAATACAGAAAGAAGATAACTAAGTATCAAAACAGTGACAACTCCTTTATAAAAATTATAGGATTTAAGGGGGCAGCTGGGTAGCTCAGTGGATTGAGAACCAGGCCTAGAGATGGGAGGTCCTAGGTTCAAATCTGGCCTCAGACACTTCCTAGCTGTGTGACCCTGGGCAAGTCACTTGACCCCCATTGCCTACCCTTACCATTCTTCTGCCTTGGAGCCAATACATAGTATTGACTCCAAGACGGAAGGTAAGGGTTTTTTTAAAAAAAAAAAATTATAGGATTTAAAACCAGAAGTGTCCTTAAAGATCATTTAGACCATTTTGGTCAAGAAAGGCTAGTCATATCTTCCTTTATACTTCTCCACTACTTATTTCTGTGTTTTTTGATTCCTGACTGTTTCTCCTTCTCTCTTCCATCCTCCTCACAGTGGCCATGTACCGGGAACCTTCCCTGCACAACGTACCGGAAACATCTCCTGCAAATGACAAGCCTCCAGCCCCCTTACCTCCTGAAACATAACCTTATTGTCTGGGAGCACCCTTTCAAGTCTTCCATTAAGATAGCCATACAGATCCCAGATTGAGCCATTCTAGCCTCTCATCCTGTTCCATCCTTTCCTTACTACTCCCCTGCCACAAGCCATAAATCCCTGACTTAGAATACTTCTTTCTGACCTTCCATGGTCAAAGGGAGGACTTAGGGAGGACTACAAAAGCTGTGGCCACTACCAGCTACCCAACGACTATCAGAAAGATTAGAAATTAACTGCGACTCCTGAGCTATTGCTGCAGAGTCTAAATTCTATTAAGATCTCTTTGGCAATTTTCTATATTAAAGGACCCTTCTAGGGGATCTTGCATTTATTTATAGGACATTGCTATATGCCATTAAGAGGCCTGTCTAATCACCCTGGTTTTTCCTTTTCTGCCCAAGCTCTCAGAAAATTTCCCCAGAGATGAACCTGTGAGTTCTAGATAAGAACAGTAAAAGCCTTGGTTTCTAGGACTCAATGCCATTCTTCTCCATAACTACAAAGCCATAGGCAACTAGAGCACAGCCCCTTTTCTCTTGCTTATCCCCTCAGCCTTCTGACTTTGTTTTGGATGTATTCTTAAATCTGGATTCTACCCAGGGTCAGTTTGGCATCAAAATCTGTATTATGATAGAGCCACATTGCTGATATTCTGAATCAATGAAAACTAATGTTGTTGATCAAGATGGATTCTTGATTTAGATATGGAAGAAACCCACATCTAGAGCACAGCACGGACATTGTCTTGGTCTCCACTGAGCCCAATTGTAGACTACCACTGTCCTAACCTCTGACCTAGAAGGAATCTGTTCTAGAATCTGTTCTCATGGCCATTGGTTCTAGTTTGTAGTTGTAGTCATCTCCTCTCTCTGGATGGAGATAGAGTCTGAATAGCCACATGCTTGCTCTAGAAGTTCTAAATGATGGATCACACTTCTTCCATAAATGCTATTTTTGGTCCAGAGAGAATTGCATTATATATGGACCAAAACCCACCTCCTTTTTTGTTTGTAGAAATTTTTCTAAAAATCTTATTCTTCCAAATAGAAAAAAAAAAAAGCAAATCCATATTCTTTTAAAATGTACTTTCTAAAGCTTAGGATTCAATCTCTCCCTAAATATGGGTACTTGCAGGGCAAATAACAAGGGAAAAGGGAAGGAAAGAAAAATCATATATTATGAAATTTCAGGATAAAGACACTGAGACCCAGATACTGTGAGTGGAAGAGGGAAGAAGTGGGGGCTATGGGAACAGATTCTTGGATTATATGGAAATATGAATACTTAGCTACCTCACCAGGGACTCCTTAGGGGTCCTCCATAAATATCATTAAATCCTCAATGTCTGAGAAGGAAAGAGGAAAATGAGACACTGGGAGAAGCTATCCATAGAAGAGCAAATAGGGAACTCTCTGAATCAGCAATAACCCTCTCATATTGGTCAGGTAATGATGGGGAAATTCAGGGAACTTTGGTTCTAGATCCCACTAAACAGAATAGAATAACCTTGGATTTTCTAAGAATTTTACCAGGTGATCAAAATCTTTGGGGAGTCCTACCAACCTAGATAGGCTTCAAATATGACTCAAAGATAGGCTGTATGCCTGTTGTCCAAAGATTTCTCTAGTTAAGTTCAAAGAGTATCATCACCAGGTCGTATTTGAAGTGAACTTTTCAGCTAAGGCAAGTTTCAAAGTATGTTTGCTAAATTGTAAGATTTGTAATCCATGTTTGTGGAGGGAGCGCTCATACTGATGAGATTGCAAATCCCTAAAGTACTGAAAAAAGAATGTAGTCGTAAGTCATGAATCAACTAGGTTGAATGTAAGCAAAGAAAGGGATGCTTGGCAGGTGAAATAAGATGAAACCAGAACTAATCAGTAGTGAAAGGAGGAGTATGGGTAGGGGAGAGTTGTGCTTCAACAGCCTAGGAACACTAAGGGGAAATTAGGGTGATGATAGGAGGAGACCCAGGAACCAACTGTAACTGAGAGAACTGAAACCCATTGGGAAAGAATTTAGAAGAAATGGGGTCAGGATGAGGGTTTATCTTTCAGAGCCTTTTTCAACCTCCTCAGATTTTTGCATGATTGGTAGAACCCCAATCCTATACCACTCCCTACTATTACAGACACTTGCTGCCTGTGGATTCTCCCTCTCTGGGAAAAGGATCCTCCCCCTGCATATCCTTCCATTAAAGACAATTTGTACAATCTCTATGTCTGTTCTGGAACTGGGAAGGCTGAATGCCTGGAGTTTTGAGTGGGAAAGGGTAGCTGAGCACGAGATAAAATTACTTTTAAGTTTTTAGAAAGGGGGGGAGTGCAGAAGATGGAGCAGGAAAAGGGAAGGGAGACATTTGGCTGTTAGGGCTAGGGACCCAGCAGCTGCAGGCAAACTAACAGGTGCACATTCCACAATGCCTAGTCACTTCCTCTGCTACTCGATCCCAGTTCACTTGAGTCCGGGAGTCGGCCTTAGGGAGAGCAGAGAGGCAGTGACAAAACCATGATTCCAAGAGTGCTGCTGTTGGGGACGCTAGGGATCCTGTTCTCCATGAACGGTAGATAACGGGATCTTTGGGTACTGGGGTGAGCTCCTTGGATCGCTGAGAGGGGAAATTGGCAAGTGTCCATGTGTGACTTGACTGGGGGGGCTTCACGGTCGCATTCTCAGGGGCAAGCGGCACGTTGGCCGAGGGTCAGCTCCTGGAAAAGCTTTTCTCCAGTTATGATAACTCCGTGAGGCCCGCCCGGGACTCTGGGGACCGCGTCCCGGTTAGCATCGGCCTAACCCTAGCGCAAATCATCAGCTTGGTGAGCTAGAGTACCGGGCGGAGGTGGGGGTAAAGGAAAAAGAAGGCATGGGGCCTAAGGGGGGCTGGATTAGGGCATAGGGACAAAGCACCCGAGTTCATGCTCGGGAGGAGGGGCCTAAGGATCATTTCTAAGTCTGTGTGGAGGAGGTGGAGCCTGAAGCTGTTGAGAGCAGCGACAAGGGGCGGAGCTAGTCGTGAAATGGGCGGGGCTAGCGAAGTGGCTGAAGAGTGGAAAGTGAGAGAAGATTCCTACGAGGTGAGAAATTGACCTCTGAGCTCTCTCCTTTAGCCCCTTTAATTCCTTCTCCTTCCCTTCCAGAACGAGAAAGATGAGGAGTTAATCACCAAAGTGTATGTGGATCTGGTACGAAGGAGACTGTAAGGGAAGATTGCAGGTCCTAATTACCCTTAACTTAGGCGATTCTTTACCCTAAAGGGGCGCCCACAGACCTGGGGGGCTCCGTGGAGAGATGTTGGGAGATCTATGAGGTGGGGGTGGGGGGCGGGAATCACGTCTTCATTTTCACTGACCTTTAACTGAAATTGATATTTCCCTCAATTATTAAAGTAGGCAATAACCATTCATTTGCGAAGGGGTTCTACCCAGTGTGGGCTCTACCACACTGCCAAGGGAGAACATAAGACCAAAAAAAAAAATTAAAAATTTCTGCACTAGAAAGACCCAAGCGTCCAACAGTTCCCTTTCCCCCTACCACAAGCCATTTATCGATCAAACATTTAAGTGACTAGTGAAAAAACAGCACTGGACTCAGAGTCAGTAAACCAGCATCCAAATACCGACTCTGATAATATTGTCCATCTCTCTGGGCTTGTTTTCTTTTCTTTAAAATAGGCATAGTACTTGTACTCCCTGTTTCACAGGATTGTGAGGAATGAACTTTGTGAGTGTTAAAGTTCCATATAAATGTAAGTTGTGGCAGAGCACTATACCTGAAGTTAGAGTCACAAAGTGTAGGTCCCTACCTCCAAAAACCCTACAGTCTGGAACAAATTGGTTGCCCATTACCCTCCATGTCCCTAGGCATGGACAGATTACAGACTGAGCTGGAATCCTGCGGAACATGAGGGGATAGACTCACTGAGGATTGCATCGGATTCAGTGTGGCTCCCGGATGTAGTGCTCATGAACAAGT